>NC_056700.1:5022093-5067093 GCF_018831695.1 Puntigrus tetrazona
TTGACTACACTTGGTGGAGAACCTACTGATCTACTATCCAGGAATCATTGCATATCATTTACTTCTGGTTAACGAAAAGCCAATTGCTTACAGCGACCAGGTGCCTAAACCGACTGACAGTCCGATGGCTAGGGGTGCAGAGCCTGCCATCGGTCCGGTGTTTGTCTGTCGTGGCCAAGACACAGAGGACCAGCTGGAAGGTTGCGAAGAGCTCAATAGCAAACCCCTGACCGACTTTCACTCCGCTACTCAGCTATAGGAAAGTAAAAAAGTATTGGATTACACCGTGAAGATGGATTTAATAAGATTATATTACTACAGTCATATCACAGGAAGATAGCGTAATAAATGCAATTTCAAGACCTTTCAATATATGGATGAATTTTGTACAAAGTGCAATCGTGATTTTCAAAGGAAAAAGACATAACCCGTTTATCGAACGCTGAGCTGAGTGACACTACGTGGGATATGTTGTCAGATTGGGGGGTGCTTTTTTTTGTAAAATTGAACAATTAAATGAATAAAAAAGTATAAACTTTGCTCTCAGGTCAAGATTCTTGTTATTGCACTGCTACCTGTACATAGCAAACTGTTAATATATATTCTCAGAGACACCCTTTGCAACCCAAGGACACCACTGAAAATCTTTACATCTTTACATCTTACCCTAATATATGCCAGTGGGATTTTATTGTTATACAAACAAAAAAGAAACCGGAAAAAGGAAAGACTAAAACATGAGTACAAATGCTTATCAATCTTATCAGACAGTTATCCACATAATGCAATCCTGAATTGATATTACATTTAAAACAACTTACCATGTTGAGTCCCAGTGTTGATTAGGGGTCAGGACTGACTTTGAACATAATGCCACTTGCCAGCACAGCTCCCAACATCTGGGCAATGATATACATGAAGGCCCTGAAGAAACTGATCTGACAGCTGACCAAAAGTCCTAAAGTAACAGCTGGGTTCAGGTGGGCTCCACTGATGTGCCCCAAACTCTGAGCCAATGTGGCGATGGCCAGGCCAAAAGCCAAAGCTACTTTAACCTCTTGGTCGGGGAATCTGTTATGCTTGTTTCCAATGGCAGAGGCTATGCCAATAAAAACAAAAAACCGTCATCCCAAGGAACTCGGCCAATACTGCCCGCCAAAACGACCAACTTTTTTAAGCTCTCGCGCCATTACGAGTATTGTTCCTTCTCTGCCTTTTAGCTGGTAAATGAAAATGCCAGCTAAGCTACCACTTATAAACGCTTGGTGAAAGATGGTTGACAGGAAACTGGTTTTTAACAAAGCAACCACAGTTTTAGACCAGAAAATGGCAGGAGGAAGGAGGTAGTTAATTGCTAACTGCCTAAGAGATAATAATGTCATCTAACAAGGACATTAAGATCCAGTAGATCCATTTTTTTAAAATCAAGATCTTTGCCTTCTTGGGAGCTTTACGTTCCCTGGATCCTATGCTGTCCAAATGTATATTGCACATAAGGGACACACTATTAAACATTTCTGGGTTTAAGACCTGGATGCATACACTGTCTAGACTAGACTAGTTAGTCATCTCATTTTTTCTTGAAGACTGGTGCGTAACTTTTTTAATTCAGTTTTGAAAGTGAGAATGATTAACCCATTACAACTGCTGGTTGGTAAAACAAGTTATTAACATGGTGGCTTCTGTTTACATCAAGATGTCATGAACATTTGGTCTCACTTTATATTAGGTGGACTTAACTACTGTGTACTTACATTTAAATTAATAATTTGATACAACGCACTTATTGTGTGTACATGCATGTTGTAACATTGTACTTATATATTTTAAAAATACCTATAATGTAATTAATTTCTTTAATTACATTTATAATTACACTGTTTACCCATCTCTTACACTTAACCAACCTCTTAAACCTTAAAAACCTTAAAAAAATTCTAATATGATTGCACTTAAATCTGCAACTTGGTGTTTGATAAGCACTATATCAAACACATAATACACAATTAATAGCTTTTAGAAACTTTTAAGTTCCTTTCTTGACAAATGTTGTCAGAAATGGAAAGTTTCTGAAAGTGCCACCTAATAGGAGCGAATTTTTTCATCCAGGCCATATGGCATTTTACACAACAGACAAGATTGCTTGCAAATATCAGGCGGATTTTGCTGAACATTTGTGTCTTTAGGCTTAAGACCACTTTTATCCCACTTTTTACTGTCATTTTAGGCTAGTGTTTATATCGTGACATGAATATTCGTCATCAGAAGAGTGCACACATACTGTATGCATCGTCCGGTTTTGTAACTGCTGTGAGCTACTTTTGCTTTACTTAGTTTGGCCACAAAAGTGTCAACAGTTAACTGGGCCATTGTTTAACTCTTGAAAAAGAAATAGAGGAGAGAGAACGAGAGCAACACAACTGAACACCACTCCCTTTTGAAAATATGTACCCATAAATACATTTCTGCAGCACCTTTATTACAAACAGTACTTACAGCACGTTTCGTGGTATTTTCAAAGTAAAGCATCCATAGAGTATGTGACCCTGGCGAGTTTTTGTCACGTTGATATAGGTAAGTATTGCTGTGTTTGTATTACGTTGCTTCAGATACGTATTTTGGTGGTTCATAATTCAAATATCAGAGGAGTGTTGCTAAAAATAGCTGTTGAAAATAGCCTATGCCTATACATCAAACTCAACCCTAAACCTACCCAGTGGGTTCAAAAATGAAGTACAATTGGGCTTTTCTACATGTTTTTAGGATGTTATGCCCTTACATGAAGCTTCATAAATCAAAACTAAAATCACCTGACCCTGAGCCCTAAAATCAAATCTCACCTACACACATCAACATATTTACTGTCACATATAAGCCTTTTTGATTACTGAGAATACAAAAAACCTTTACAAGTTGTTGCACTGTACCAAGTCGCAAACGTCATCTGATGCCTTTGATGTATCCTGTGTAGAAACTGTTGACACTTTCACTACATTTTAATCCATCTGTGCAAAAAATAACATTTCATTTCAACATTAACTCTAATTATTTAAATGAATGAATAAATAAATTCATTAATTAAAGTTTGTAATTTAAGCAAACTAATTAATTTAAAAGTATGAAGCAAAGCACACTGGGAAAATTAAACCATTGCATTTAGTACATTTGACTGTTAGTTTTAGTGCACCGTGGTTGCAAAAGTGGACCTGCATCTTCTCTGTACTTAGAGTTCCTCAGATATATTTTCTTTAGTTTCATTTATTTACACACAATGTTAATTTTAAAGATTTCTTTATCTCACAAAATAAGGCTTTTGGTAAAATTGTTACATTATGGAGTTGTAACACAAACTAATACACAAAGGACTAAGTCTGTAGACATATAAGAGGGAACAAACACAATCTAGACACTGATAAGAGACTCTACAGCAGTGATAAAAGAAACTTGTCTTTTGTAGTTTCACTCTTTCCTGAACAAACTGTTCTGATTTTCTGTCAATTATTCTCCTTTAAGACTTTCAGAAAGAAACGAGACTCTATATTTAAGATGTTGTCAACATACTTACAGTGTAAGGGAAAAAACGAGTTGACATCTATGTTTTGGAAAGAAATGAATCAAGCAAACATAACAAATTAATTGAGAACAGTTTGCATTGATTTATAGTCTTTTTTCAGAACCACAGATGTCACAAACACACTTCACAAGTAATTTACCTTAATTTGTCTTTGTTTTCTTTGCATGTCACATATCTCAAGCATGCTCTTCACTGATGCCGTTCTGTACTCTGTAGCTTTAGATCAAAATATAGGCTAGTGGCAAAGTTATTGGTTGTGATGGAAATGGCAATACAGATGGAAGCCCCTAATGCATTTGCTTCAGTGATAGCGGTGGAAAAATCTGACTGATACTTTAATCCAAAGAGACTTTCAATACATTTAGTACATGCATTCTCTGGGATCTGAACCTGTGAGCTTGGCTTTGCTGGTTAAGCTACAGGAGTCCTCTGGGCATTGCTGTCAGTCATACCACAAGATGGCACCGTGACTCAGCAGGAACATTCATAATCTGTCAATTATGGCAAAATCATAGTTTAAAGCAATGTTAAAACTGTCCCAAAATCCGTGTTTTGTTATTTGTTATTTAAAAATAATGGCAAATAAGGGTTGCACTTTTTTTCTTTTACAGTGGGTGCATTGTACTTACATTCCCTCACAATATACTCACTGATTGGCTGGCAGGTTTGCAGTAAAACTGTTTAATGCACAGGTAGTTCCAAGTCAGTTTATTAACCGTTACATATTAATGTGCTGCTTTAATTGATCAGCTCCTGCTTGATTATTGCATTGAGTACAAACATGGTGTCAGAAGTGCACTATATTCTGAAAATGTCCATGAACAGCATTTCCACACCTAAGGGCATGCGGATGTCTGGGGATTAATTATAAAATTGGGATAATTAAGTGGAATTCAAGGACTATAAATTAGCAACAGGATTAATTGAGAAACCCAAAGAAGTGGCAATGAATTGCTTAATGGGCAATGAATGTCAACACATCTACTGTCAAAATACGGCAGAGAGCAGAGTCCATATTGAAAGACATGTTGAGCATGTATTGAATCACTTGGCCAAGGTGTGCAGAGACCGACAGAGAGGCAACAGAGGAGGACAGAGTCAATGTAATAATGGATGTAGTTCAGGATGTGCAAGGACCCTACAGTAAGTGAGGGTCGGCTTTTCACTGCTGAGGAAACGCACTGACACTATAAAGTCCCCAGGTCCAAGATGGTTTGAAACTTAATTTAAAAAAGCAGGCATGTCAGCTAGACTTGGAAGCAAACTGTAACGTTATGAGCAGAATAATTAAAGAGAAACTGGATTATGAAAGCCCCTGCAGCCAAGTGCAACAAGACTGAGATTGTATTGTGGTGCAATAATGAAGCTTACCTGGGAGATTTCACACAGAATGCACTTTAAAGTGCACCAAACACGAATTGGTCTTTGAAGTGGTAAAGCCGATCAAGAGCCACTACCTTGTGTGACACATGTCAGCAGCTAGGACTCCCATCCCGGAGGAGCTTCACCAACGTGTTGAATCTTCAGGCGCAGCGCACCACACAAGGACGTGTTTGATGACCCAGTCGAGTATGTACCGGGAGCTTGACAGCAGTGTTTACCTGTGCACTGCATGCCACGGTGCGCACCCGATGGCTTGAAAGCCAGAGTAAAAGAACGGCTCGAAGTACACATCACATGGACACATCACATCTGTCCCTGAACCTACCCCATGTATCTCTAACATGCCTAGCCAGACAAAGTAAGAATATGTATAGATCCAAAACATCTAAATCAAAAGCTACAAAGATCACATTACCACATACCAATGCTCAAGGACATTCTGTATAACCTACACTGTAAACTGGACACTGAGATCAGATTAATGACAACCTTTGGACGCCATGGGGTGAGGTGGTGTAAACTGCCTTTCTGCGTTTTGGTTGCACCTGAGATCTATCAACGCAAGCAACATGAGCTGTTAATGGGACTCTGAGGCATAGAGCCCATCGCGGATGACATACTGGTTGTTGGCTCAAACGTAGAAGCCGAGTTAGATCACAACAAAAATCTCGGTGCACTAGCACTAATGGATCACTGCATAGCTGTGAAACTCTGACTGAACGAGAAAATGCTGCAATTCAAACTAAAAGTGTTGCATTTTCATGGGCATATATCATCAGAAAAAGGCTTGCAGATTGACCCAGAAAAACAAACGGATGTGAAAACTATTCAACGGTTACTTTCACATATCTTTCCAAATTTCTCCCATGGCCCTAGGAAGTGTGTGAGCCGCTGCACAAGCTGCTGGGAATAGGTGTTGTGTGGCACTGGCTTCTCAAACATGATGAGGCGGTTCAAGAAAGAAAGCGCATGATTACGAATTACGGATTGCATGTCAAAGGTTTCATCGTTTTCTGTATGGCAGGGAGTCAATTACAGCTAAGTCTGACCATAAGCCCATCGTGACGATTTTTAAGAAATCACTCCTGAGTGCTCCCAAATGTCTCTAAAACAGCTGCAAAACTATAACTTGAATGTTATGTACAAGCCCAGCTCTGAGGTATAGATCAAGCACTAATCTCAATGTGACAGATGCCAGTCTTTGAGGCAAAAGCTGACAGCGCATTGCAGGAGCTGGCAAAGATCACGCTGACTGGCTGGCCACAGGATGTGTTGCATTCAGAATGGCTCGCTATTTAGAGGTCAGTGTGTTATTATACCAAAAGCACTGGGAGCAGAAATGCTGACTCTCATTAATGCGCTCATATTAGAGGAGAGGCCTGCTACAGCCAGGAGAAGCAAACACTGTTCTTACCTAATATGAGAGGTGAGATGAAGGATTATGTGACGAACTGTACTGAATTGTGAGTACGGACCTGTATGCGTCTTTGATGGCAGAGAATTTATTGTCCTAGTGGACCACTACTCGGATTACTGGGAAATTGATCAGTTGCCAGATCTGACAGCAGGCACAGTCATTACGCGCTATAAAGTTCAGCTTGCATGTTATGGACAGCCAGACAATGGGCTACAATTATTCGCTTGTGAACGGTTCAGAAAATGTTCATGTCTTCACCCCAGCACCCCAGTCTAACGGAAAGGCTGAATCGGCAGTGAAGATTGTGAAATCGCTATGTAAGAGAACAAAACTTGACGGGTCAGATCCTTGGCTAGCAATTCTCCACTGGCAAAACACAGAGTCTATGTCCGTGAGACTTAGAACTGGACTTCCATGGCAAACTGTTTACTCCCAGAGTGGTCAAGGGAGTTTCTGAGAAACGGAGGTGGAAACAGCACATGACTAAATTCCATTACTACGCAAGAACGAAAGATCTCCCACAGCTTAATGTCCCACAGCCTAACCCTAACCCTAATGCATCAGAATGAAACCTCTACCTGGAGACCACACAGGCCACACCTGCGGGCTTATGTTGTGGATGTGCATGGTACGTTATACAGGCGCAACCACTTTTCAATCAATCACCTAGAGGCGAAACAAAGGAGAACAGTCAGGGTGCAGGGTACTTTGTTAACATTACATCTGATCTAGCACAGAGTAAAGGACAGTGTAGCGGAAACTATAACAATGCGGGGCTGTCAATCAACCACTGTTTGCCTGCCCTACGATTTGTGACATCACACTGCAGTGAGACTCGAAATGGCACACCTAGTGAAACTAACTTGGTTTTAAAAGGGATCAAAATTTTTTTTTAACACTGTAGGGTGGTTGTGTTCACATACTGCCAACACACATTTATGTGCAAACACCAAAAAAATGGATTTTGCATAATAGGTGCTTTTTTCAATTCACTTTTCAGTAGAGGCACTTTGGCTGATGTGATATAGAATATCTGCAGATCATCAGATCCTCTGTTTAAAATGATTTCATTCCACTCTTGTGCTTCCTGTTGTCTTCTTGCTGTTGACAACCAAGATGTGGCAGTTTGTCGGTGTGGTTTTTGCCCCACCCCTCCTCCACTGTGATTGGTCGGCTGTCTAAAAAGTGACAGGAATGAGCGCTGTGTTAAATATTCTTCAACTCTCACCACCAAGAAAAAAACCTCTCAGTGCTCAGCATGAAATAGACTCTCAGCATGTCATGATACTGCCATCTTAAAAAAAGCATTGCTCCCATTAAAAACTATTTTAAAAATCCTAGGAAAATGCTTTGGTGTACAGCAGCTCTGCTACTAAATTTGATTAAAAGCTTTGAATGTTTTTACCGAAAGGATGAAGCTAAATGGTCAGCTATTTTCAAATGACCTTTAGTGCACTTGCGGCATTCTGAGATGCTTTCATCCTACTTTGGTGCATTGCATTACGTGAACATTGTGATCTACATCTGAAATAAACTTGAGCGTGCAAAAGAGGTGTCAACATTTGTAGTTAGTTTTTCCAATTAGTTGCCAAAAATGGTCAATTCAATTCAATATGAAATAGTACAAATAATAAATTAAAGTTGGCTGTTTTCTAAATTAAGTACTAAATATTTTAACAAGTTGTCTCAGATTACAAATGCTTGTTATTTTTTTACAGACTGTAATCTTTAGAATACATTTTTTATCATGCAAAAAATATATTTATTTATTTTTTTCCTGCTGTCAAACAGTTATATGTGATTAATCGCATCAAAAATAACAGTTTTGTTTACATAATATATGAGTGTGTACTATTATAATTATGTGTATATAAGTGCAAACACTACATTGTTTTGAACTATATCTGTGTGCACTGTGTATAATTATATATATATATATATATATATATATACAAACAGTACATACATATATATTTATAATGCTATTTATTATGCTATTTATAAAATATATGTATATATGCTAAATATGTATAATATAAAAATAATGATCTAAATATTAAGTAAATATTATATATATATATATATATATATATATATATATATATATATATATATATATATATAATTGAGCACAGTGCACACAGATATAGTTCAAAACAAAAACTTTTTATTTTGGATGTAATTAATCATGATTAATCATTTGACAGCACATGTATTTATTTATTTATTATCTGGTTACTCGTTTACGAGCACTGGTTTACTATATGACCCTGGGAACAATAAGGAAAAAGAGATGCGACATTCCTTGGTGTGGAACAGGATACGAGACAGGATAAGATGCACAAAGGAGGAGGTGGGCTTCAGGCTTTATCCATGGGTGGCTACTAGTCCATTAAACATCATTATACGCCATTTCCATAAGCGCGAGATGGCTTATTCACCTGTATCAAATATTTCCGTACATGTGTGGACTGACTTTTTTGTTTATTGACTTTGAGATTCTTCACATCATTCTCTTGTTTTTAAAAACAGCACTTCGCTTCCTCTTCAGAGAAGCCGATGCGAAACAAAATGATGGTCAATCATTAGCAAGCCAATGAAACTAGGACGTGGTCTTAAAAATCGACATCAGTTACATAAATTATTTAAACAATTACACCATTTGAGTAATATTGATATTCTTGTATCTAAATGCTTGTGAAATTACGAAACATGTGAGCGTTAGTTCATGCGTAGAACGTACAGGCAGTTCTTTGATAAGTGTGTGTCGCACAGAGTTTCATGCTGCTCTATGGCTTATTGTACAACGAAAATGTCCAGGTCACATTTAACGCACCATAAAAATGCAATTTTAAGTTTTCCTCAAAATCTCATGCTTAAAATTCTTATTATTTACTCTCCTTATTAAGACCCATGCAAGATTAGAGAAGGTTCAATGCATGCATTCATTTAGTGGATGGTTTTCAAGAAAGACTTAAGACTACAGAAATGTCAAAGTGTAAAAGTGAAACATTGCATTTTGTGCTCTTGTTTTGTTATCTAGTCCTTTAGTTTGTAGTTGTAGTTCCTGTTTCCCTTCTGTGTTTTCCTGATTGTTCTCATTTGTGTCTCACCACCCTAATTAGCTGGAGTATTTATAGCCCTCTTGTTTCCCAAAGCCCCTTTTGTTTGAGTTTACCTACTGTCATTTATTTTCTAACATCACGGTTCAGGTTCACGTTCATAGTTAAAGTCTAGTTTAGGATATGTGTATGTGACAATAAAATACACTTCACTTGTGTTCAGTTTCGACATGCCTTCAGTATATTACAGAAGCAATCATCCACATATTTCAAAGAAAGTAGGCTTTTTAAAAATGTCATGGATATACCTTCTAAAGTAACTCCTCCATTACTGATTAAAACAAAATGCATTTGATTAATATCTTAACAGTTATATATGAGCAACTTAAAAAGTCAGCTGATATTTAAATCATCATTTTGTCTTGGAATTTATTTTTGTAATTCATATAAAACACTTTAGGATTAAACATTATGAAGTTTAATTACAAAAAACACAATATCATAGTGTACACGTTACACAATACAAAGTGAAAAAAACATTCACAAAAACACAAAGTGTTTAAGAAAAAAAATAGTGAAAACTGTATAAATTTCCTGAGGTACATACTGATTCACTAAATAAGAGTACAAACAATAATACAAAACGCCAGCTGTCTCTCTGAACAACTACGAGGACGGTTTTGCATTTGCAATTCCACGCTGTCATATAGTCAATTAAAATGAACGCTATTTCTCTGTGGGGAAAAAGCGGTATATTTACAGATGTTTTGTGCTCTTGAAGAATATCATACACTATCATATCACTTTGATGACATCTCGACAGCAGGGGGATCGTCAGTACCGTTGACGTCGTAGTCTGTGGCCGGGCCGGACACCAGCACCCTCACGCGGTCAGGGAAGTCGTCCAGTTTAGGGTAGAGAAGGAAGTCATAGACCAGCGCAGCTGCCACACCTCCGCACATAGGGCCCACCCAATACACCTGAAAACAGAAGAGAAATCATCTCAAACATCGGCGGAAAACAACCAACTTGTTAGAAGCCTGTTCGCGTTTGTGGGTGGGATTGCTTATGTAATATCCTATAAAAGATTCCCGAGGGCGCTTACTGGTGCTAAAATGCGAAGCTTTTCTGATTTGTTGTTAGCGCACGTGGTCAGTTGCTGCTACAAAAAGTTATCTTTTGAGTTATGCTTTGAAATTTTGTTTAATTCGTTTAAACAGGTTGAAAATGGTTTCTACACCACATTTTGGTCCACTTTAGGCCTTCTGTTGACTGTCAATTTCTAGTAACCCTGACCCCAGCACGACAGTCTACTAATACGCTAATCAGAGTTTCTTGACATGCACTTGCAAATATACTTATAGTCAACAGTATTTCAAAAGTGGACATCAATGTGTTTTGTTCCTCTTTCTCCCAATGTAGGGTATTCTGGGTTTGTTTACTCGTCCCAAATCAAACTTTACTCCCAGTTTCTCTGATATTCTGGTCTCCATATATGACTTGAGTCAAATGTAAGTATGTAATAGCAAATTTTTCCTTTTAAAAATTCGAAGTGCTTATATTAAACATATTTAAGGTAAGAGTTTGTTTGTGTCACTATCTTCATCTCCAATATGTCTTTGAGTACAAACATCTCATGAACATCTTAAAAGACATTTTTGAAATGGCTTTAACACCATATTGGAGGTGAGCCAATACAGGATGAAAAGTTTCCTTTTTTTAGAATCTTAAAGGGACATCAGTGGGGACCAAAAACTTTTGATACTCACGTTCCTCAAAATATCGTCATAATATACGTAAATAACATTTTCGGATGAACTGTCCCTTTAAATATATGTCTCTGCATGTACATGTGCTATCTGGGACTTTAAGTACACTACGTAACCCTTAGCAAACAACACACAAACATGTGATTTAGCTAAGTTAGCTATAGATAATTCTAGACTAGGCATTCATCTAAAACAATATAATTGTTACTCATTAACCATAAAAGTTCAACATGAGCCGATTCTGTCTTCTGATAAGATCCCGAATGGTTTGAATTCAACAAATTAATTCTCTATTGTTTTTAGATATAATGCAAAGGGGGAAAAAGAGGTGCAGTTTTACCCAGTGGTTGGTAAAATCTCTGAGAATCACTGCAGGGCCGAAAGATCGAGCCGGATTGATCCCGCATCCCGTGAAACTGATCTAAACGAGGAAAAACAAAGTCAAGGGTGATTGAATCAGTCATGCTACTTTATTTTTGTTTCTCTTAAAGCAGAAACTAATTTACATACTTAAACATCATGCTGCTTTATGTATTCATATGGAAACCCTGGCAATGTTTACAACAGTTACAGGAATGCTGATGCAGAAAGAGAGGCAGCCGCAGGAGAAGAGTGATTACTCACGGCTGTCAAATGACCCAGGCAGACGCTGAGGCCGATCGCCAGAGGGGCGGAGCCTGACACGTCCTGCCTTCTTTTGTCCGTGGTTGCTATGACACACAACACTAGCTGGAAGGTAGCAAAGAGTTCAATACCAACACCTTGACCGGGAGAAATATCGCTATGGATCTGTAAATAAAAAATAGATTTTGTTAAGATTGTTGTAGAGATTCAAGCGACTAATCTGTATTTCTAGTCAGCATCACAATCCAATTAAAGAGGAAACACTCAGTCGATCGCTTATACAATAAGATACATGGGGGTGATGATGTAAATCATGTTAATCATGCAAGTATGAAATAGTTTTGGGTCAGAGGACAGCAGTCTGGTGTCAAACACGATATGACTCCGTTTACTGGCAAAGTAAATAAGTGCATTACGCCTTCTTGAAAAGTTAAGAAAACGTAATCACTGGAAAGAACGCCGCCTCTGAAGACAGATGATAAGAGTATCGTCAGCCACACACCCATTCACAGACGCACCGAGCTGTGTCAGGAGCCACTATCATGCTTTCATAGATATTTTGAATCACACGTTCTGTTTTCAATTTCCTCTTTAAAAAAAAGGTCTATATGGTTTTTTTTATAATTACATTATTTATAGCTTTACATATTTATAGATATATCAGTGTAATATAGTGCAATATAATTTAGAACTACAAGAAACCAGACACTGGGTTTCTTTGTTTACCAATTGTTTATATTTTGCATTTAGGTAAAACACAAAGCTGTTACCAAAAGTGTTATCTGAACCCTAAAATGGCTTTTCTCGCTTCAACCTCATATAGTCGACTATAAACCAAAGCATAAAACCAAATTCTGATTTGATATTCTTTTACCATTAAAATTCAGTATCTAATTATTTATTTGTGAAATGTAAAAAAATCATACCTTTCCTAGACTTAAAATGTACATACAAATGTTCCAGTTCTCCAGGAGATTCATTGAAAAATGTACATGATACGTACGGCTAAAGAGAGAAAAACTGAATTGTAACTACGGTAATCCTGTAAAAAGAGCAGTCAGAGACCTGAAGGTCAGGGTACTCACCGTATTTAGCCCCAGGGCTTCTCCTTTGGTGACGCCAGACACGATGCCGCTCGCCAGCGCCGCGCCGAACATCTGGGCCACGATATACATCACAGCCTTCAGCAGGCTGATCTGGCAGCTGGCCAGCAAGCCCAGAGTCACAGCCGGGTTCAGATGGGCTCCGCTGATGTGACCCAGGCTTTGGGCGAGAGTGGCAATGGACAAACCAAACGCCAGAGCCACCTTGACCTCCTGATCTGGCTTGTCATTGTTGGCGTTTCCGACGGCAGCTGTAATGCTGAGGAAGATGAAGAGGGTCATGCCCACCAGCTCGGCCAAACGGCCCTCCAGAACGCCTTGCTCTTCAGCTCCTTCATGACGGGCAGCTCTGGGCACGCGGATGTGTTATTGTGGGGTTTCTGAGGGCACTGAGTAAGTTTCTCTGCCAAAAGACAGTATTTATAGGGCAGGTCCTGCTAATGAAACAGGGGCGGGTTTAAGTTACGGGACAGAAGGAGTGTGAGTGAGTGAGAGAGAGAGAGAGAGAGAGAGAGAGAACAAGCAGGCACAATTAATGAGAAAATAGTTTTTGTTCCACCTTTTCAACTCTCATCCTCACTTTAAGCCTAGCTTTAAATCTGGTTTTATTTGAGCCTTGATCTCCGGTTGATTTTGACTTTTATTCTGTTCCAACTTGGAGAACAGACTAGCGGATTGTCACATTTCTCACGTTTTAGAATAATGCAAAGTTTTTACCAAAGCTAAGATTGGAAACTATGTAGTGACTTCAGTGTTGCACGAACAGAAACGTACATTTTAGTTCACCCTTTCTGGAGATTACAGTTCTGCACATCCTGAACTTTCAGGACCGTGAGATACACAAATGGACTGTGACCAGACTTTTGGCTGGACAGTTTGTAAATGTCAAACAGAAAAGCAAAAGTACTTTATGTAATTTTCAGCACACGCACACACACACACACACACACACACACACACACACACACGCAGCTCCCTCTTCTCCTCAGACAATGCAGCATGTTTAATCTCTCTCTACAGTAGCTAAAGAAATGATTTGCACTCTTAGGCCACACTCATATTGTATGAATGATATCAAACTGCATAAAAAACCAAATAGCATATGCAAAGAGCTTTTTCAATTCAATGCTTTACTTTTTTCAAAGTAAACAAACCGGCCAATTGAATCAAACTGGCATCAAAATTGATTAAAAACATGATCGAAATTAAAAACATTAAAAACGTTAAAACCATCACTTGACGTGATTTAAAATCAAACCTATAAATGACATTATAAATAATAAATTGAACCAACGAGCTCCTAATTTCACTAGCAGAAACTGCAGTCCACCGTGAATTTAAAATGACATTACAGCATGTTGATCAAATCTCGACTACTATTTCACATTAAACTGGCATCAAGGTGCCCGCTGGGAATGACACCAAACCGTAAAACGTACTGCAAATTCTTTCACACTTTGCTGTAGTGGTATCTGCATCTGATTCGTATTGCCAAAATAAAGTCTTTAGAGGAGTCTGCTATCAGTGCGTCGAGGATTTATCTGACTCCTGCTGCAAATGAACTTGTGTGTTGTGCCTTATCTCTCTAGAAGCACATGAACGTGTGTTTGCATTGTGTAGGGTTTCCTCACGGTTAATTCATCCTTTTTGGTGATACTAAACTGTGGATTGAAATGCACCTGTACAGCTCCTGCCTAAACTTTCAATTATTTACAATTTATAAAAGCGTTAGAAAATGATAATGAAATACAGTGGGCAGCTGACTATATATATATATATATGCACACAAACACACACAAGACACTAGCAATACTGAATCAAAGCCAAAGTGAGGAATCGACTCTTATATAGCTGGCACGAAGGGTAATGTTCACACAGATTACAGAATATAAACAATGCCATTTTCTGTCACATAACTGGAGAACATCAGGATCAGCAGAAGATAGACGCGTAATCCCAGCAGCTGACAGAGTCCTGGCTTTGTAGATATGTCTGACAGAGAACTGTTGATCTGGGGCCTGTGCCAATAAAGATATGACCCAATCATAAATCACGCATTATCTGCATTCTCGTAATTATTTTCTTACTATTTTCACTACTGTTTGATGTTAATGTGATCGTATTTCAGATGTATCTGAATGCTGGAATAATTGATGGTTTAGCTAGGATTCTGTTCTTTAGGTTTAACTCCGTATTCTGTATGACTGCCATAATAGCTCTTGTGTTCATTTCTTATCTGAAATACAATTCTTGACCTATTTTCAGTTGTAAAATACTCTTGTCACAGATATTTCCAATTGTCTCTGTCGTACAGTATTTGCGCTGATACTGATAACTTGCGTGAAGCACACAGTGTCGCCTTTCAGATACGTGAAACGTAAACAGACTGACAAAAGATTAAAATAGTTTTGTAGGTATCCTGCAGAGCAAAGCAGACATAAGAGAAGTGCTACATATATAAACCATCCCCCCAATTTAGTTCGATGAAGCTAATTATTATAGCATTTAAATATAATGCTATCACCGATTTAATGTTTAGAAATCCACAGGATTCTCTTTGTACACAGATAATGTTGACAGTGTATGAAATACTTTGTGTTCTTCTGAAGGAGCTTGTATCAGCATTAACCAATCTGCCCAGTTATTCTACACTTTTCAGAGCGTTTAAAGTAATTATGTTGGGTAATAATGTGCACTCAGCTGAGTGTGTTATGCGAGCAAGGACTGATTAGCAAACATTAGTTCTGAAAACCTCAGTAAAAACTCATTTCACTCCCTCTGAGATATGTGTAGGATGAGCAATGGCTCTTTAATGGACTGTACGGGGCAGAAGTCAAAAGGCTCTTCATAAATCTCATGTTAAGCAATCGGAGACACTTGAGTCTCTTGGCTGTGTCCCATTAATTCAGACACTTTGCCTGTCAGATCATTATAAACATGCAAGTCATCTTTTTATGATGTTAGGAACACAGAAAAAAGGCACTGCATGGTGTTAAAAAAAAGAAAAGAAATTACACTGTATTTCAGTTATTTTTTAATGAGAATGATTAAATTTGCTTGTGTCTACCCACACTGTTAACATGACCACTTTGAATATTTTTTTGGTGTTTGTAGACAAGCACATTGTGGTTGTTTTAAAGGACCAGTTTAAGGACACGCAGCAAAGTTTCCAAAGATTTATGCAGGAATTACTTTTGAAATTGCAATGGCTGACATAACCATACATGTCACAATAGATGTGCATTAAGACAAGAGAACCCTCACCGATTTCAGAAGCACTTTTAGTGACTTAATTCTGGGCCTACAGAATTTCTTTTTTTTTTCCAGCAGCAGCAAAGATGCATTTGTTGGTTTATTAAATGAGGAAAGGCTATAGCGAATACGCAGGCCCCTAAGCAGAAATTCAATGAAACAAAAGTGAATACACCTGCGATCATCAACAGTGAAACAAAGCCTGTGATCTCCAGTCTGTTCGCATGCTACTTCTGATGCATGAGCATGGTTATAAAATAAATGTTAACACCGGACTTTTGTCTACCCGCACCACAGCCCAAGAACTGAAAAAAAATGATCTGACCTAATAGTGAGACAAAGATAGAAAGGTGGCGTTGCATTTTGAAAGATGTATGAATGAGCCATTTTGCCACAAATCAGTGGCTGTCCTCCCGAAATGATACCTCAGACAGTGCACATGTTTCCCACAACGATAAGATTAAATAGAAGAACATGAAAAGAGGCCTGATGAATATTAGGAACACGTCCTTTAATCAGGAGGGAGTGTGTTGAGTGCATGAGTGCAAAAGGTGACTATCGGTGTTTGTGAATGTGCCAGATGACACGATTACACCGTCCATGGGAACAGAGTATTGATGCTTAAAGCAAGATGACAAAATCTGTCAGTTTCAGGAACAATTTATTTTAAAGACCAGTATTAACTAGCACACATATTACTAGCATATTGGCTGTTTATAGTACTCATAAAGCATACATTAATACTTATTTCTGCATGTAAAACGACATTATTAACTATTAATAAGCAGCAAATTAAGAATTTATTCATTTAAGCAGTTAATAGTAAGGATTGTACCTTCAAAGAAAGAGTGACCATCGTTTCTAGAGCAAATTTGAAGCGTGTTGCCTTATTTGAATCCAACAGAACTCTTTTTAAATTTTTTTAAAAGAGAAAAACACTCCATCTTCCAGCGCAACTCCTCCAGGCAAAAAGCAGCTGAAAAATAGTGTGACAGAACATCTATCCAGAAACACTCGTATCCTCCTCGCTAAGGACTGAGTCAGTCATCAACAATGTAAGTGCTCCGCACTGAAAAATGTGAAATGATGTGAATCTCTGAAAAGCGTGTCTACCTCTCCTGTTAAAAATGACTGCTTCGGTTTCCAGGAGACAAGGCAGAACGCGTGCATCAGAGTATTGCCGCTCAGCTTATGTGATAAGAAAGATAACATTTACTATGACGTTTGCCATGCAAACACAGTCAGATCACACACGGTGCTTGGAATGCATAGAAGGCTGACATAAAACACACACATGCACAAAATCCACGCATAGTGAGAAGATATAAGCATGTACCAGTCAGTACCTATTCATACGATAAGATGGAGAGAAGTAGATGAGATTAGAGCGAAGCGTGTTAAAACGTAATTTATTAGCCAATAATCTGGTCGAAGACTGATGGTAAATATTAGAATGTCTCAAACAGGGTCCAACATAATAGATGCTTTGAGATCAAAGGGATTTAAATGTTTAATATCCACTATGAAGCGATGTAAACTCATCACACAATAAGACCTGTCGCATAGATGTAGTCAGCTCCGAGAGCCATCCAGCCACAAAACACTGTGTGACAGAAAAAAAGAAGCAGAAAAAAACTCTGTTCACTAATTGCTCACATGCACCTAATTGCTTCATATCGCCGCCAGGCAGAGGAATGCCTAAACAAAGGCTGAGATCCGCGACAGCTATTGTTTCCATGGGAAATGAAGACTATCCATTGAGGGCTTCAAAAGAGGAGGTTCGAGAGGAAACCAGGGGGTGAGAAAAATAAGCTTGTGTATTTCAAAGTAGAGAACTGAGAAATAAGGAAGCTGTAGTGTCTTGATAAACATCCAGAAGACATTAGCCTTATAAACACACTTGAGGGAAAAAGAAGTCTGCGTAACTGGAAAAGTGAGTGGTGCTGGTTGTTTCCGGGGTGGTTGCTGTGGGGCATTTTTGAGATGTTTCTTATAGAAAGCAACATTATATGCTTTACACTACATCCCCTTTTATCAAGTTTATCATGTCTTCGCAGTTGCTCTTCAATGATCGAATTCAGCCGTACTAATAATAAGCAAAAACGCTTTGCATTTACCCAAAACAGACTTTTTAATACTAAAAGCAAACAAATAAGCCCGGCCTAGATGAGAGCAAGTAACACTAAAGTTATGCAACGCATTACTTTCAATAGAAAAGTAATGCAGTTAGTTACTTATTTTAGGGAATAACACAATATTGTAATGCATTACTTTTAAAAGTAAAGGCATGCATAGTTTAGAAGTTTAGAACCCTTAACAGTTAACTATAAACTACTATTAATAAACATAATTATTCCTAATTTGCTGCTTATTGATAATAAGGTAGTTAAATTAAGGTATTGGGCTGTTTAGAATAAGGACATGTCAAATAAGGCATTAATATGTACTTAATTAGTACTAATAAATGGCTAATATTCTTGTAATGTGATTTAGTATTCATCAAAATGAATTAAATTATCCAATCTTTGCTGCCGACCTTTGATGATCCAGAACTACCAGTTGTGAACTTTTCCTTCAGCCTGAGGTTTATTCATTACACTTTTTTCTACATTTACTATAAATAGAACTTCTTATGAAACTTTCCATGAAAAGTAACTATGAAAAGTAGTTAGTTACTTTCTTATGGAGTAATGCAACATTGTAATGCATCACTTTCAAAACTTTCCCCAACACTGTTCATGGGATTGTAGTTTGTTACTTAGTTAAAGCTGTCAAGTCTAATACCTTTGTCTTTTTGTCTGATTTTCACATTGTTGGCTTCAATAAAGTGTTTATGTATTTGATTCGATCCACCCTGTAGCTGGCTGGTTTGCTTTTTACCAGTTTTTGATTCAAATGATTAATTCGTATGATTCGAGTTCATTGCACAGATGGTGCAGTTCTAACTGAAATGAATACTTTGATATTTTCTTGATAAACAATACTCACTATCCATTCTACTCACAGTCATTAGGCCACAGAGAATGTGAACTGTTTATAAATACCGCCGTCCTCATTGTTCAGCGTCTGGATGCTTCAGTGTTCCCGCCACAAGCTGAAGCCTGTTGTTGTAACAAATGTGCTGGCTCTATCTCTCCAGGATCCTTGCTCTCAAAGGGTCCCATTCAGCTCAGGATGACAGTGACATTAAACTCAGAATGGCTGTCATGAGGGCCGTCTCTAATGAGCATGAACTTGGCTCACCACAGGAGCAAATCCTACTGCCAGAATCATTATGCAGTTCGTCAGAAAACCTGATACGCTCATAAATAATAAGTGAAAAATAACCTAAACTGACACCATGACTACATGGTGTCACTCCGCTTATAATTAAAAAGACCAGTTTACACTGAACCCCAGCCTTCTAGGATTGCCATGTATTGTCATCTCACTGGGTATGACACTGAAATGCTCAGATCTTCTTTGGGCTGGTAGAAGAAGTGTTGTGGCTAAGGGTCAGTCCCGCACCAAAGCCATCGTCTAGGTCAGGGGTTGCCTAACATTTTAAGACCAGGAACCCCTAGAACTCTGCTTTAATTGTTAAATTAAATTACATTTAAAAAGCACGTCCCAATTACCTGAAGTCATAAAACTTCAGTAAATAAATCATAAATCAAAATGTATTGTTTTCCAAATAGTGTAACAACTTAAGATTTTTGGTAACACTTTATTTTGATTATTGACTATATATTATATATTTTGAGACATTCTACTAACCATAAGTAACTACAAGTCAGCTAGCAGTCGTTAGCGTATTAATACACTGCCTGATTAATATCTTCTAACACTTTATTCTGATGAGTCCTCAACACACTGCATGCTGACTATCACAAACTCTGTCTTGTCTGTTTAAAACGGCGGTAATCAAATAAAACATAAAATATTAACAGCTTAATCTTTTAAAACTTAATCAAATAGATACTCAACGAGAAATGTAGTGGTTTAGGCTGTATGGAGAGGTTTAATGCAATCAAATCAGTGTGATTATTCCTTATATATATTGTTAAATATTATACATTTGAGAAGTACATTGCACTGTGCAATGGTGATTTATTTTTGCCACAATCTCCAAGTGTAACTGAGATTGTCACTTTCATGTACATATATTCAACCTGGTACTTCGACATTTATATGACCGTCTACCTCAGTGACATTGATTGGTAAGCTTACAGATGGACAGCACTATTTTATACAACAAACAGGAGCATAAGGCCTTTCTCTTAGTAAGAGTGAACAAGAGTAACGGACCACATAATATCTGCATCATATCGAACACTTGTGCAAAGGAACTATATCTGAATATATTTTTAATAAATCTCTACAGGAACAACGGGTACATAAGGTTTGGAAGGATGCTGTGGTAGTCCCTGTTCCCAAGTCTAACTCCCCAAAGCTGAGGTCTGAAATACTGAGAAGACCCGAGCATGCGTTTGATCCCATGTAGTTTGCTTATAGGCCTCATGGGGAGTAGAGGATTTTCAAACATCTGGGGAAAAAAAAAACGCATGCCAGACTTTTATTTTGATTGACTTTTCCTCTGCTTTTAACACAATTCAACCTCGCATCTTAATTAGTAGGCTGCTAGAACGGTTTGACCTTAGTAATAATCTGGTAGGTTGGATCCTTAACTTTTAAGCAACCAAGAGAAAGGGTTAGGGTGAATGGATGTGAAAAAGTCAGGATGTGCTCTTTCACCTCTTTTATACATCTCTACACAAATATGTGTCAGAGCAGCAAAAGAAACTATCATTAGATGTGCAGATGACTCATTGGTAGTCCTTTCTTCAGTTAAATATATTAAAGACAACAGATATAATAAGGAGGACTGGATACCTGAAGGCTTTATGCTTGAAGTCTCTGAGGCTTTATGCGTTTATTTTTCATGTTTTAAGCTTTTATGGGGCTTGGTGTTGTTCACTATGTTATGAACGAGGTCTCTTGACTGCAAAACAAATTTACCTTTGGTACAAATAAAGTAACCTGAACCTAACTTTCCATTCATGACTTCTAAAGTGAAGGAGGTGAAGCTTGGAGTTCATTTCAGAGCCTGATACCAAACCCAAAGATCAGTGCAAGATCTTAAGACGGTGTTTAGTCTTACTGTCAGGGACAGGAAATACTCTCATTCATTTTAATGGTGTCCAGCTTTATTGGGCTCTTTAGTCTGATGCACTGCAGATTGTTTATCTCATGTAATCAGCACAGTAGGATATCCTTTGTTTCTGAATGAAATTCACTCAATTTGAAATATTTTAAAGTGTGTTGAGAAAGTGATTTCAAAAATACAGTCCCTGGTGATGTCAATTTCCTGTCCTAGAAAATACGGCATCAAAAAAAGGTCGGCAGCTAACAGGTCTGAAAACCGTTTCAAGGAGACTCATCACAAGATTAATTAAAGGTCATTTTAGCATTCTTGTCACTCAGCAGCATCATTATGTTGCTATATGCATTTTGTTGGCTCATTTTGCTTCCGTAGCTTCTATCTATTTAAAGCCAACAAATTGGAGATAGGGTGGTCGCCTCTTATTTTCTCATGAAGTAAGAACGGAGTAGAAGGTCTTTTATTATAACCATTGTTATTATTTGTGAATTAATGCACTTCAAGATGAGAGTTTCACAACATTTCCACTAGACAGAAAACTCTCAGATCTCTAGACTCTTTACATGTTCATGATCTAGGTTTAACTGATGAGAACATTGTGTTCTGTTGAAACTAGAGTGAAATAATGAAAAGTTTACTCTTGATCAGAAGTTCTCCCTGACTCCTTAGTAGTGTTTATATCTGCAGAAGGAACATTCTTGGTCCGGTTATTAAAAAAATAAATAAAATCTGAGCATGTGGTTACCTTTCAGCATTAGCTTTGCTCCAAAATGTAACTTTGCTCACTGTATAATTAATGAAGCCCACAGCAGTTTCATACAAACAGACATTTTCCTGCAAAAACATTTCACAAGCCTAAAATAAAGTTAGAGAATAAAAAGACTACAAAACACAAAGCAAGCAGGGAAACGCTACTGCAAGCATGCTTAAAGCCTGGCTCACACCACAGGACTTTTCAGCCCGATTTAGCCCTGATGTTCGATTATCTGCTAATCTGAGGCATTCTCTTCCCCCCAGACTCTGGGACCCTGATTTCCAAAGGAAAAGCAAAATTGACTTTCATCAGAGAACATAACTCAGCAGCAGTCCAGTCCTTTCTGTCTTCAGCCCAGGCGAGACGCTTCTGACGCTGTCTGTTGTTCAAGAGTGTCTCGACACAAGGAATGCGACGGCTGAAACCCACGTCTTGCACACGTCTGTGTGTAGTGCTTCTTAAAGCACCGACTCCAGCTGCAGGCCACTCTTTTTGAATCTCCCCCACATTTTTGAATGGGTTTTGCTTCACAATCCTCTCCAGAGCGCGTTATCTCTATTGCTTTTACACCTTTTCCTACCACATTTTTCCTTCCCTTCACCTCTTTATTAATGTGCTTGGACACCTGTTTTGCAATGACCTTTTGTGTCTCGCCCTCCTTGTGCAAGATGTCAACGATGGTCTTTTGGACAACCGTCGAGTCAGCAGTCATCCGCGTGATCGTGTAGGCCACAGACCATTTAAAGGCCTTTGCAGGTGTTTTGAGTTCATCAGCTGATTAGAGTGTGGCACCAGGTGTCTTCAATACTGAACTTTTACAATATTTTACAATATACTGAATTTATGGTCTTCATTAGTCGTTGGTTATAATCATCAAAATTAAAAGAAATAAAGATTTAAAATATATCAGTCTGTGTGTGATGATTAAATATAATATACAAGTTTCACTGAATGGAATTAGTGAAATAAATCAACTTTTTGATGATATTCTAATTATATGACCAGCGGCTGTAATCACCGAAGATTCTCCTTATGTGTGTCTTGGTCTAAATGTTTAATAGCTGTCGTACTGGTTTTGGAACACGGGCATTTCACACTGACTTGGAAAAATACTAATCTTAAAAATAAAGCATATGAATAAACCCAAATAGGAAATAAAACAGTTATTTGATAAGCATATCTCCTATTCTGTGTCCTAAACTCCTGAAACATTGGTGTCTCATTTTAGAGCAGTCAATTCAATCAGTCAATTAAATTGGAAAAAACAAAATTAACCCCTTTGTAACCTTTAACATTTTCTCATTTGAACTTGATTGGGAAAATTGTACATCTTGTCAATGTAATTTGAAATTGAATATTTGCTAATGACAAACAAAGGGCTGAAAGCTGCTTATAGAGGTACACAGGTGTGTATAGAGATACCCTATTGGACCGCTCCAGGCACATAGATGTGGCCGCCATCTTGGAACAATGGACTTGATGCCATTCACCTAGGTTCACACAGAGCCATAGAGACGTTTTGTGCAGGATTGTGGCATCTTTCAAAATTCAGCGATTACTATGGAGAATGATGCCAAGTTGACCACTACATTACGGCAGATAGAAGCAGTCACTAATGAGGTATCTGAAAGGTAATTATGTCCAACACTTTTTAAAACTGAGAACACGTCACAAATTAGCAACATTTACAGTGCAGTGAGGCTAAACTTTAGGCAAACTAAAGCTAATGCCTCCAATACATTCTCACACTCACTCTTTAACATTTACAACGCTAACATTTTATCATCTCTTTCTGCTGCCAAGGTCTCTTACAAAATCGGCAACACCTCATACTCCCAGAAACTACCACCGTCTCCTCTCTACTCCCTCTTCACCTTCTCTCATTACTTCTCCTACAGCTGATGAGAGGTGGCAATCATCAGCTTCTCTACATTTACTTACCCAAATCCAAATTCCATCTACACATATTCCACTCTTCTCCTTTCCAAGAATGCTTCCTTTATATAAATATGTTGCCTAAACATAACAATGATAGTTTATAGCGAACTCTTCAGCACACCCCTTTAATTTGAGTAAAAAAGTGCACATCAGGAAACTTCACGAACCCTTTATAGGGCTCCTTTAAAAACACTTTAATTTGATTAATTTAATTGTGTTACATATTTTGGACTATTTTGTATTTTCAGATGTGATGCTATAAAATATATGATACAATTAGAAATATATCATTATGAAATAAATGTTTTCTCAAATATACGTTGGACACGATTGTCAGCAACCTTCGAAATTTGTATGAATAAAATATCTCTTAATTATATTCTCATTCAAATTAAAATGTTTTCATGTGTTTACGAACATTACATTTTCCAGCCATGGCTTCTTGTTTTACAGAAATATAAACACGAGGGAAAACTAATCCCAAATCATCCATTATGATAAGAAAAAAAAAAAAAAAAAAAAAAAATAATATATATATATATATATATATATATATATATATATGAAGTAGCTTTTGGATTCTATCAAAAACCAACAGATAAAAAAATCCATAAGTGACTGACTCTGTTAGAAATCTTATAATAGGCTTTGTTTGGATCCAACCTTACAATAATCCAAACACAAACCTCAAAAACAACACAAAAATGGGTGACTGAGCACAAAACCAAGCCATTCCTGGTCATTCCAGTGCTCTGACCTGAACCCTGTAGAAACGAGTGAGGTGAACTGAAGAGAAGAAGCATCTGGTGTTTTCTAACCTCATCAGGCATTATAGGAGAAAATGTAAATGGGTGCCGTTAATTGTGGGCAATGTGCATTATAGAAAAACATTTATTTCATAAGGATATTTCCCCCGTACCCAATTGGCGATGACCATGACAGAGGACAGAATGTAATATATAGTGCATAGCAATCTACAGAACGTCTACCTGCAACAAATCTTCACACGATTTCAACACGTAATCTGAAAAAGCATCTGATGGTAAATGGATCTTAATCTTTGAAAACTCTCACCACATGTTTATTTTCTCACGCAGCATCAGTGATGTTTGTCCGTATGAGTTGTTTAATAATATATATTACACGGCTTCGTGGAGTACTCGATTCTGATTGGTCAGTCACCACATTCCAAGGTTTGCTCCTCCGGGTGAATGTCTGCAGACGGCGCTTCTTTGTGGAAGATTCGTTGTGTGTCTTTGGTTGGCTAATAAAATATTACTCAATTAAGTATTACGAGTACAATTATTTAAATCGTTATGGCAACCATGGACTCCCTCTCTTGTTTCATACAAATGCAGCTGCTGCAACGATTGTTTTGTAGACTGTAATGGATTATAAGTTAAGTATTTTAAATATTAGATAAATATTTTATGTTATACGTGCTATGACTGCACCGTCTCCTCTGACTGTTCGTCTAGTTTGAACTTGCTTCTTCCCTGCAGCTTTGCTTTCAAATCCAGGTATAATTATTTACTTTTATGGAAAGAAGCCATGTAATGAGATTGAAGGGCTAATTAGGTATATGTCAGTATCAAGCGATATTAGATAAGGAAGACGAGTGCTGTTTTCCCGATTATCAGCACATTTGCGAATATGAGACTTTTATACATTTTATCCGAATAGTTTAACTGTCAAATGAATTATTCAATGAAATAAGCCTCCTGATTCGTTCCTTAATGAATCAGTCCATTTGAATGAATCAAATGGTGCCACAAGTCATTTATTAAGGCTGCCTGCTGCTACCTGCTGGCAAGTTTAGTTTCCTATTTAAAAACAATTTATATGTTGATACTGATTTTATTTAATTGGTAACAGCCCCGCGGTGTCCTGTTTTTCTAATCAATCTATTCTAATCATGTATATATCACATCCCTGAAGGCTCTGGCATGACCCAAGCCACTCAGAACCACCTTGGCTTTAGCAGGTAAGGCTTTTCTGCTACAGATGTGTTGCAGCCATACCAGGCTGACTTGCTTAGATCGGTGAAGGTTAATGAATCAAATCTGACGACATCCGGGAGGTGTGGAGAACCACAGATTCGTCTCTCTAGGCCACTAAGAAAACCTTGGCAGCCTTGATGGCCACGGAGAGGCGTCTCTGGTTGAACCTGTCAGACATAAAAGAGTTACGTTCCCCTGACGTAAATGTGTATGTTGTATGATGTTTAATAATCAATGCCTCTTACCTTAGACTTGTCCTGAGTGTGCTGCCGTCAGTCCATCGTTGTGTCGACTCTGGTGCAGGAGAAGACGAGATATCTCAGATTAAGTTATTAAAGTGTTTAGTCATATGCATGTATAAGTACAGCAGTCGTCATTTACGCCCAACATCTGAGCTGCAAAGGATTACCGTTACTTTTGTGTCTGTCCCTGATCTACATAAATGTCTCTCGCGAATCATTTGTGATCCAGCTTCATTTACAGAAGCAGTGATTAAAAGGTTTTTTTATGGATCTTTGAAAATCGATTTTCTAATAATGTTAGGAAAGATAGCCAGTTTCGTGGCTGATGTTTACAGTTTGCTCGTCACTCCGCGGGAGCGAGGGGCGGAGTCACTGCGTTGAGAAATTTTAACCAGAATATGTTATAGACTTTTCATTAAGACCCTAAAAAATCACATCTACTTGTGTAAAATGGGCACCCTATGACTCCTTTAACAATTTACTCAGAATGCTGCAATGAAAACCCAGTATGTCTTAAAAATGAGGACACCATAAGAAATGTGTTTTAAGAACCAAAATCTAAAATGATATTAAGATATCTTTAATAATGTTTGAGTTACAGGCACACAAACTGCATGTGAAGAAAAAAACACAAGAAGTGCTTTTCCCATTTTCCCAACAGTAACAGAGAGCACCTCTGCCACTCTCTCTTCAGTAGATTTCCTCCGTTATTTTAGTTTTTCACTCCATTTCCCATCAGCCCCGTACCTGGCACTGACTCCTTAACTGGGTTATAAGCAGCTCTTATGAGCAGCTTTCTGAGACTAGCTCTATGCGAAGTCTTGTTGTACCTCGGTGAACATTTCTGAGCGTTTTCTCCTTGTGATCGGACTGATTCCTGTTATTACCTTGCCTGCTTATCGTTTACCTGATGTTTTTACTGCTTGCCTACTGACCCGCGCCCATTTCCTGACCACTGCCTCTGGATTGCTGGATTTGTTCATTGACCTGGATACTGCCTGTTCCTATCATCTGAATGTTTTGTGCTCTGTTCTGTGAACGGATTTAGTTATTTCCAATAAAGCAGCAGTGGCGATTCGTTACAGCAACAAAGAGAGCTAATGCCAACATATTTTACTAATAAACCGGACGTGTACTAGATGTGTACGTAGTGTGTAACCACAGTGTAAATACAAACTGGTCCTGTAATATTTGGACAATATTTTAGTTGGACCTGGAGTTGGTGTAATACCAATATTAATATATCCTTTTAATATAAAGTGTAACATTCTGGATACCAACTACAGCTTATATGTAAAGCCTAACTTACTGGCCACTGCTGAGTTACATACTAAATACACAGGAATTATAGGCATACGTAGGTATCAGGGCCACTAAATATTAAGTGGGATCAATAAACCGACCAATCTCTTTGTAAAGATAACAATGATTCTGCCATCTTTCTGAAGTCATCTTTAGCCTCCTGCGATTTCAGATTCTCAAATTAACTGTTCATTTACGTATTTATTTTACCCGAAAAAGTTAAAAATCTAATTGTTTAGTTGAGGACATCTAGTTGAGTTTTGAAGTACTGACTGTTTTAGATCTACGAGAGTTTATTTCAGCAATGTAGCGTATTCAAAACCTTGGCGTTACAGACTTTTGGACCTCTTATTTAAATTTTCTCCGTCAGCCAATTGTTTTCCATATTATTTGACAATAACAGAAGACCATGTTCCCAAAACTGTTGTAATCAAGGAGATCTTTGGGAATGTTATTTTGGAGAGAATTCAGAAGTCTATTGTAGTTTATTCGCAAAGCATATTTGGTTGCCAAATAATCTGACAGTTGGATCAACGGTTTTGTTTTCACAATGAATGTTTATAAACAAATGCAGCGATAAACAATAATGGCACCACCAAGGCGAGGTCATCACATTCACTCTTTGCCAACATTGTGATTCGGAGACAACGCTCGAAAATATTTTTTGCAAATTCTCTAAAAATATCTTCCTCAGAAGAATGAGCTTCACTCTCAGAGTTCAGTAAATCAATGAGTCAACCTTTACCGTGCTCTGAGATTTCTGTGGGCAGGTTATTGAACATCTGTTAATTAACAATATATACTCTACGGCTGTTGCCAATTAAATTAAATCAATAAAAAAAAAACAAAAAACATTAATCTTCTCTTTTACACACCATAAAAATTACGTATAGGCTTAAATAATGTTGTGAGATTAATGATAAATGATAAAATTAACACTGAATGTGCAAATATGAAATGATAGGAAAAAAGAAACTATTCTATTATATATAAAAATAAAACTATGAGTAAACGGCAAATCATAGAAACTGGCTGATTCTCTGATATGGAAAGTGAAGGAATCATTGAATCAACTGATTTGTTTAAAAAAAAAAAAAATAAGTAGAAACAAAACATGCAATTGTTTTGCTTTGTAAAATTTTATTTGGTGAAAACTGTCAAAATATTTTGAATATTTTGGTGGCATTCCCGACTTTGCGTGATGTTAAATTATGCCAATGCCAGACTATTGTTAATGTTAGGCTGAGTGGATTGAATGAATCATAAATACTAGTTATGAAATACTGCCACAAGTGCCTTTGCTCTTCTGAAATGTTTAATCTACCATATTATATTAATAGTGAACATTATCAAACTTCAGCATCAATAACGGATCTTAAAAAGCATGAAAAATCCACCTGCAAAAGAAAATGATGTTAAACAGAATATCAATCACCCATGGAAATTCACCCAAAATGAAAATTCTGTCATCATTTGCTTACCCTCATTTCTTCCCATGTAAGAATTTCAGTCATTTTCAAAAACAAATGAGTTTTTTCTCTTTTTGAAAGTAATGAAAACAAGTAATGTACAAAGTTGTTTTGCTCACTCTACTCTAATTTGTGCACATTCACAATATCAACAAAACATGCTTTTATAAAATAACTAGGAAAACAGAGGACACAGTTTCTGTTGTCTCGCCCCAGAATAGGAGCGCTTCACAATGATGAAACTCAACTCAACTAATTGACTCATATATAATAAATATATCTATAGAAAGCTTTAAATTACTACAAAACCTATAAACTCGTTCTTCAAATCTGATCCGAAATATGTACATAATGTACAGTAGGTTGACAGAATTTTCATTCTTGGGTCAACTATCTCTTTAAATATAATCATGTAGGCTATCTGAAATGATCTAACATATGCACTGCATTTGATCTTCACAAACTCATTTTCCTACCACCAGCTTTTGAAAAGGGTCTAATTAATCGTCACTTACATATTTGATAGCGATCTGTCATTTGAAAGCCACATTATTATAGCCCCACCACACAACCCATATTTTTCCTTCTTAAAAATACTTGTAACATTGTGACACATGCTCAAATGGCAAATATTTAGAAAATAACTACTTTGAAGTACTACTGAAATGTCTTGCCTTTGAATCCCAGAACTCATCATTCAACCAGTAACATACTGTCTGTTACATAGGTATAAGTTTTTATTTAAGAGTCTTTTTTTAGTGGAAACCAACAGCAATACACAGAACTTAACTTCTATTTAAACTAGATTTTATTTCATTTATTTTTAGCCATATAAATTTGTAACATGTGAGCCTAATAACAAAGCTCAACTAACAAATAAACTTAAGTCTCTGAATGCCTTCTGCATTAGTGTGGCCTTGTGAGAAATTAGCATCAACGCTTTCTGACATCTTGCCAAATAGGAAGCGTAATCTAAACCTATGAGTTAAAGACAGCAGATATTGCTGACGGATGCTTAATTCCTGAAGGACAGTCTTGTGTACCCAGCCCTGGCTTCTTACGTAAAGTCTTACACCCTCATATTTCCAGACAATATGAGAAGACACAATGGATGGAAGTGGTGTGCATGTAACCAAGTCCTTTAATTTTGTGTCATTACAGTGTATCTGCTTTTCACATTAAACCTGATTCAGGAGATGTTCCCAGAACAAAAATAACCAGCATGTACCTTCTGATCAAGGACGAGTGCAACTGAATTTCAATTTCCCATGAAATGGGAAAAATGCAGTATTCTTTAAATAAAACAATGAAAGACAAAACATGTGTACAACAATAGGATGTCATCTGTGAGCAAAGATAACATCTCAGAGAGGAACAAGCCTTACGCTGACACTGATAAGCTGTCATTTTAACTATATGATTGCATGTAAAAATGAATGCTATTGTTCTTCATAATGTTACAGAAAGATCTTTCCACAAGTTATTTATTAGTTTAATTAGTTATTTAGAAAGGCATTATGATTTAAAGAGCTGGGAAACAAAAGCATGGATCTATAAATTCATAATGCAACCAAGTTTGTATTTTTTCAATATTAAACAAAATACAATACACACAAAATGGCTAAATTCATTCAATTTGTATAGACTGTCAATGTTATGTATTGGTGACAGAAGTTGTTGTTATTTTTAATTAAAAACCTCCTATATGTAGATGAATGAAAGTCTTACTTGCAGTGAAGTGTACTCCCTAAGCTCCTATCTCACTACGATGGAAGCTATACTTACCCTGTGTACTTATCTCCTGTTCTCCGTTGAAGTCTCTGTTCTCCTGTGTATCCAGTTCTCTGTTACTACTCAACCACCTACCGACTAGAGCCCATATTTCAATTGCTCCTTAAGATCCTTAAGATGCCACTTGTGGTTAGAAGTGATTTATACAACTCTCTATTCGAGAATGCAGACATGTTTCCCTGAACAAAACCCATTGCAATCAACACTCTGCAATCACATGTCTCCCTCACTTCAGAACTAGATGATGATGGTGGACTCTCAGAGACTTCCTCCTTCTGAGTGGCAGAAGTGGCTGACTTTTCAGAGACTTTTTTTTTAAGTGGGCATATGATCGTGGCATCATCCTCATCATCGAGTGGTGAGTGTTATTTCTTCCATTTATTGAGAAGATGCAACCACTCACTACTAGTGTAATGGTTAATGCCTCTGATGTTCTCTTCAGTGATGTCTTCTGCCCCAAGAAAGCTGCACAGTTGCTGCCATACAGGCCAATTGGACTGCTTCTGAGTGAGCCAGTGCCCTGCGGAAAGGTGCATCCTCTTTCACTATCTGAAAAGAAGGCCACGGAGGAGTACGTTGATAAGGCATTTAAATAGGGCTACATCTGCCCTGCAACATCCCCTGCTGCTTCCCGCTTCTTTGTGGCAAAGAAGGATGGAGGTTTGAGGGCCAGTACTGACTACCAAGCATTAAACAAGATTACCGTCAAGCAGCCTTGAAACATCTCAATGGAGCCACTGTGTTCACGGCTGAACCTCCGCAGTGCATACAATTTCTTCCGGATACGTGAGAGGGACGAATGGAAAACAGCTTTTGTGACACCTACTGGCCACTATGAGTATTTAGTCATGTTATATGGACTCGTCAACACTCCTTTCATTTTCCAGGACTTAAGGCATGAGTTGCTCCAGGAGTATCTCCACAAGTTCATCATCATCCTCATCTACATGGATGATATTCTGATTTACTCCCGGAACCAGGCCGAACAGTGCCACTCGTCTATGTGAGCACCAACTGTATCTCAAAGCAGAGAAGTGCACTTTCTTCAAGCCCACCCCATCCAATTCGTGGGATACAACATTGATCACAGTTGGACACAGTTCCAGATGGACGAGAGGAAGGTGAAGGCAATCACCATCTGGCCAGAAACCACAACCATCAAAGAACTCCAGCACTTCTTAGGTTTCTCCACTTTCTACTGATGCTTCATCCAGAATTACAGTACCATTACAAGCCCACTCACTGACCTTCTGAGAAACAAGCCCAAGTCTCTGTCTTGCACGCCTACTGCCACAGAGGCCTTTAATACTTTGAAGAAAGCCTTTACTAGCACACCAATCTCAATTTGAATCAGCCTCTCATCAGGGTACTATCTATCAGATGGAAAGAAAGATCCAGCAAGTAGGGCGCTTCCTACAAACATTCTGCCATGGCCACCAGGACTCTTGGAACCAGTTCCTTGGCTGGGCCGAGTACGCCCACAACTTGTTACATCAGCCATCTACTGGACTCACTCCCTTTCACAGTGCATACCAGCCATCACTGTTCCCCTGGTCTTGGGAACCTCAGATGTTCTGGAGGAAGGAACTGCGTACTAGCTCAAGGTGATCTTGGATTTCCGGTACCATGGTGGTCAGCTGGAGTACATTGTGGACTCCAGGTACATGGGAGGGCTAAGGTCCAGAGGAACAATCTTGGGTAATCAGGAAGAACATACTTGACCACAATTCTCCTATGGAAAAATGTCATACTGCACATTGTGACTGCACTGCATCTTGAAGAAGAGGCAGACCACCACAACGTTGGAGAATTCAGCCCTCAGATGAGGGCTATAGATTGTCACAAATTGGCTGAGCTCTCTTACCACCCAATTACAGAGCCTACCCTCACCAGATAACTAATCAGCCACACCTGTACCTCATCAGCCATGCTACAAAAGCACACACTTCAGCTAAGTGTCTGCTCTCATTTCAGCGAAGTAGACTCCCTAAGCTCCTATCTTACTAATATTGGAAGCTGTACTTACCTCCTGTTCTCAGTTGCAGTCTCTGTGTTCTCCTGTGTATCCAGTTCTCCAAACACTGAGGTGTGTGCCGTTCTCCGCTCGGCTAGTTTCCTGTGATTTACATATATCATTCATTACAGCATACCTGTTGAATAAACCGGTTCATTTAACTCATCTCTCTGTCCGAGTCTGCATAAGTTACAGCAACACAATCTTGTGACAATTTGTAATTATATTGTATTTGGCAAGGTTTTTTTATTTTGGCAAATTGTACAAATTGTGCATGTCAAATCTCATTTGTTTCAGACAACCAGTTAGCCGACTGATGGTCATGTTTGGGGGTGTGTTAGTAGTGCCTATTTATGCTTCCTTTTTATATTACAAATTGTACACATTCCTAAAAATCACACTGTGCGATTTCCCATGAGATGAGGTTACAATGGATAAGATATAAAATACTAATAGGTCAATGTGCAAAAACAGGACAAAATTGTAAAGAACAATACAAAGTTCTGTATGCACTGAATATGTCACTTAGTATGAATCAGAATACTGAGCATTAAACACTTATGGGGGTAAGGATTTGGCCATCACATGACGCAAGCACTTGCCTTATAGAACAGTCAGCTACCAGGATGTATAGGGTTCTTGATGATTTTAACAGCCCTTTTACTGCATCATCTGATGTATATATCCTGCAGAGTTCCTGAGTTCTATTCTCTGAAGGGGTTTATTGCCTTGTACCAAGCTGAGATGCTTTCTATGGCCTCTATGGAAACATTTTCGAAATTTAATATATTGTTCCCATACAGCTCCTGATTTTACTGATTATGTATGTGACCATGTCAGATGCACATTCACAATAATGCTGCAATGTGTAGCATTTACAAACCAAATTCAATTTGGCTATAAAGCTCTAATGGTGACATTTTATTTAAGGTTCTCCTTAATAACTTTTGCCTCAATAAATTGCTGCTAGTTAGTAAGGTGGTTGTTAAATTTAGGTAGGGTGTAGGATTAAGGGATCTGCAGAATAAGGCATTAATATAGCTTTATAAGAGTCAATGTGCTCGTAATACTAGTTTATAGTGAGAATTGCTTCTTAAAATAGTGTTAATGCTCTAATAGTATCAATATCCAGTTTGGTTCAAGTTTTGCTCTTAATCAATAGTGTCAGTGCAGTCAAATGAATTATATTTTCTATTTGTGTATGTAACCTTGGTTTTCTGAGGCACCAGAACGTTTTGGAACACCAGAACAGTTTTGGGAAATACATCTCATCAATTAATGGCATACGTCTGGGAGGTAACAGCTGTTCATCTAACCAACTGAATAAACAAAGATGGGGAGTGTTTGGGAAACCCATTTATCATTATTTCTGAAATTTCATTTGGTAACATTTTAAGAGTATGCTAGTTGCAAAATTTTATTGGAAAAATGTTCATTATTTGATATCAACTGGCAAGTTTATATTCTGAACATGTTGAACCATACATAATAATCTAATGAGTCATAATTAGGGCTTAGTTCTCAAGTGTTGGCAGTCTAACTGCAAGCTCTAAGGAAGAGAAGGACACAATGCATTTCCTCGAGAACATTCCCCAAGAGATTTGAACCCACCAACAGATGAGAGTCTCTGATGGCTTCCCTTCCCATGCCTTCTGCTCCTGAAATGTGTCAGTTTGGCATAAACCAATAAGTACATATTCCATTCCAAACAAATGTACAGTTTTGATTAATAAAGCATAATTACTTGAAGAATATCCTGTTATGACTTCACAGCATTATTAATATAGGAAATTGTAATGACACTACTGTATCAGCAAATCCTTTTATATCAGTTTTGCATTAGTTACGCTATCATTCAGGTTTAGAGTTGGATTTGGTGTAGGGCATATTTTTAACATGATAAAGCATTAACTTTTAGCAACAGTCCCTGGATATTTAATGTAATAAAAACAGCAATATGTACCTATATCAATGTAATAAAAATGTGCCAGGGTTCACCTATGTTTTAGCGCTACTGCAGCGAAAAAAGGTATTTATTTCAGGGTGGAAAAATACGTTAATGGCAGGAGAGAGTTAAGCACAAATAATTTCAAAGGAACAAGTAACACAAGTAACCTGACGTTAAATAAAATATATAGTAGTTCCTTATAAATCGTACTTCAATATTTGTTTTACAATTTCAAATAGCTGCTTCAACACACAAAGTTTACAATGATTTCCAAGTCTGGCAACGTTCTGCCTCATGGCCCACCTGAATGATTTGGCCGCTTGCATGTCGGATGGCAGCTTAGAGTCCATAAATTTGAGTGCAAAGCAGACAGCGAGTGCTGGGACTACCGGTGAGAATACTCAGTCAATGAGAAGTGGATTCAATGACGTGACAACAGAAATAGATTAGGGCAATCTCACAAAGACCATCTCTAGGGAGATTGAATGCTCCCCTTTCTCTTGCTCTGTGGCCATCAAGGGCTTTTCATGGGAAGGAAGCAATCTGGAAGCTACTTCCCTCAATTGTATATTTCTTCTTCAAGCAAACAGAAGATGCAGCAAAGGGTGAGAAACAAAGCCAAAGCTGTGGCAATCCTTCGGTTTACTGGTTTTTAAGATACGTAACACATTTACTGTCACATTCCATTCAGTCAACATTTTAAGGATCGTTTCAGTATGAATAAAGGCATGCATGCTACTTTCAGAGTAAGTAGTTTCATTTCATTCGATTTATTAATGATTCGATTTTGTCTGTATGTGCCATGCACGCTTGTGGTATTGGAACAACATTATTTATAGTCTGCACACAAGATCTCAGGTTCACCCAATGGACAACCAATAATGAGGACATTGTTTCACTGGTGAAAACCCAACTTATTCAGTTCTTCTTGGCACCAGAACGAGACAGGAAGAGCCAAATCAACATGGATACCTCGATGTTAACTGACCATTTGCCTGCTATTTGTCAGTGTTTCAAAGAACTATCTTCATGAATCGTACATGCGTTTGCAGAAATTACACACTTGATTCACAAAGGAAAGCACAGTCCACATGGTGCAGGTGCAGACACGGGGGAGAAATCAGTGGAAGTGTCTGAACAAGCACATTGCTGTGACCGTTAATGGTATTGTTTCTGGGTGAATGCTAGCCGTAAACACCTTTGAATTCACTCCAGCCTTTTCACTATAGAATAAACCCCAGTCTTTCACTGCAGGGGTAAAAGCCAAGTCTGTTCACTTCCATTAGGGCTTGCTTTGAGTTTGTAGAAAACGTCTTTGTCAGTTCTGAAGTAAATACTTTGATAGTTTTTAATGACTTTATTCAGACATTTTCTAAATAGATCTTTTAAGTTGTTCACGTCCAACAGATCTTTCACACTTTTGCGTCAAATACAATGTGATTTTTTGGGAATAAAGATCTAGCAGCAACAGTACATTTTTCCGCTTGGGTGAGTGATTCTTGGACAGTTTTCCTTGTTCATGAAATCACTCAAAAACCAACAGACCAATGAGAACACGAAACAACACAGAATCCCTCTGTAACTGACACGAATCTGCAGAAAATTAGACAAATAAGATGTAAGGGATGGTTCAACAGTGTAATTAAAAATTAAAGTACAGAAATTTATATAAATATATATATATATATATTTCATTACAATGTAAAAACATTTATGCACACAAGAAGTGCATTGTACCGAATGATTAATTTAAATGTAAGTACTTAGTAGTTGCATTGCCAAATTTGCACGAGGTGAAACGATGCAGTGTAAGAATGTTAATGCTAGGTGTTTAGCAACCACCCAGATAGCACAAGTACGTCTGCAGGATGTCTGTTAAAGAGCACTTCATCTGGAAAGCATCTGCTGTGGCCAGACAGCTGATAATCGTCTATAAGATGTCAGTTTTGTACCATTCAGTCAAAGAAGACCAAACAGCACCAGAGTGTAATAATGATCTATATGGCTTCCTTCTATTGTTGCGCTACTTTTAAGGTGTCTTACTGTGAGCTTTTTGCGTCTTTGCATCAAAATGAGAGTAAATTGTTTTTCAGGTTCCACTGAAAGACATTGAATTAAACATCCAGTGACTAACAGGGGAGGAGTAGTGCATCAGTTGGCGGTTCCTCTGGTGGTGGATGATATAAGATCCAATGACGTAGTAACATGTGAGGGGCACAATGGATCTGAGAGAGCCAAGGAAATGAGAAGTTCCTCTGCGTGCATCTTGAAGGCAGTGTCCTATACATCAGGAAGCTACCAGCGGCTGCTCCCGAGGGGATTCGGTCAAATCTCTCCTCCACACAATGCCCTCCAAAAAACAGCATGACGTAGAGCGTCCTTGGCATTTAAAACAACAGAGCTGGGATTAACGAGTAATGCACTACGGTAGACTTAATTGAAAAAATAAATAATGGGTGTGTTCTTAAGTGCAAGGCTTCGGCTCTGCTCCCTGGATATTTGTGAATTGTTCACACTCAGTTTAATGCATTGATTTCCTCTTGCGGCGACGGGGATGGAGGGTCTCACAGCTGCCCCTCGCTAAAGGATTAAATTCAGGGTAGCCTCTTTCAACTCATTCAGCACCACCACTTTCACAGTGCCTCTTGTTTTTGGGCTCCGGTGGAAAAAAAAAAGAAGAAGAAAACTCCTCTGTAAAATTTAAATGAAGCAATAATGCTAACAGGATTGTCTCAGCGGCTTTAAAAGAGTCTGAATGAATTACCTTACTTACAAACTATCTGCCAAACTATCAATATATATATATTATATTATGATTGCTATAATTTGGGATGTCGCATGCTGAGCGCTGTACACTGAGAGGATGAAATAGGCTTTAATGTCGTAAACACTAACAATAAAAATAAATCATGGACATAATTTGCAAAGATAAAATGGTACTATGAAATGATTTCAATGGAAATGAACGGGAATTTGTACTATTTTAGAAATATCCACTTCAAATCTCAATGCAATATATTTATTTATTGATTTATCTATATATTGTTGTATAAGTAGCACATTTCTTTACATATATATCGATTTATGGCTTTGATTTTCTTCTAGTTTTCTAGTAAGACATATATTTCATACAAAATGTTCAAATAGCAAACTCGAAATAGTAAAATGACCCAATTCTTTTTGCTCATTCTTGCACACTTCAGACTGTTGAACACTATGTCCGATGTTTAAGTTTATGTTTAGCCATAGATTTATTAAAAATACGTCCAAACACTTTTATTACTACTGTCAAGATCACGCAGGCAAATACCCGTCTTAACCCATCTGGCACTATGTTGTAAAAATTATAATATCATATCAGCGTAATCTCTAAAACCTAATAAAACAGGAAGCCACCTTTAGAAGAGGAAACACCGTATTGAGCACGTTTCTGACACAAAAACCCAGTGTTGCTTTTAGTCCAACTAAAAAAAAAAAAAGGATGAAGGAAGGTGTAGAACATGGATGTTGGTCTAACCCCATATCCTGTGATTGTAAGCATGAAACCACAGCCACAGAGAGCGAAGACCATCAGCCACTTTGGCTGCCCACTTATCCAAATATGTGAGATATTCCCGAAGCCCGAGTGAAGAAACAACTTCTCTACACCTGATAAGTGTTTGTCTCCATACGGCCTCTTAGCTTTCACCATGAGAGCACGTATAGAGTCTCAAGAGCAATTACCTGTCAATATAGATCACTAACTATAGCTCTGACAGCTGCTTGAAACATGCGTGCGTTCTTAAAGCTCAGAATGTCTTTTATTACGCCGTTAAATATTTTCACTTATCAGAGCATTCCTCGCGTTCATTTCAGCCTATGTTTCATGGAAAATCGGCTGGAAATGATGTGGCTTTTTCATTCTGTGATTAATATTGCAATAAAAATGGAAATGAACGCATGGAAAGCACTAACTAAGGTTAAAGTTTTATGTTTTTGGAGAATGAAATGTTCAAATTTGGTTGGAATAATGTTGCATTGTCATTACAATATTTATATAAAAAATTCAAACCAACATGAAATATATAAAATAATAAGTATATTAAATTTTATAAAAGTTTAATACATTTTATTTTAAATGAATAAAAAAATCTTACAGAAAAATGGATAAAACTGAGTAGATCTAGAGCAAATTTTACAGATAATTAGTATGAGGTGAAAATAATCAATTTTTTTATGTGTCAAAAATTTATTTTGTTGTAAATATGCCTGACAAGATAGTTAAACTGAATGACATTTAAGGAAATCATGAATAAAAATGTGAAAAAAAAATGAAAAAAAAAATGTCCCCTCCGAGGATCGCCACCTTAACGTGGTGGAGGGGTTTGAGTGCCTGAATGACCCTAGGAGCTAGGTTGTCCGGGGCTATATGCCCTGGTAGGGTCTCCCATGGCAAACAGGTCCTAGGTGACAAGCCAGACAAAGAGCGGTCCATGATACCCTTATGGAAAAGACCTGGAATGGAGTCGCGGCGTCGCCGCCGGTATGGCGCAGCCGGGGCCCGCCATGGAGCCAGGCCTGGGGCCGGGGCCGGCATGCGGCGCCCTGGTGGCCGGGTCTTGCCCCACGGGACCCGGCCGGGCTCAGCCCGAAACAGCGGCGTGGGGCCATCCCCGTGGGCCCACCACCTGCAGGAGGGACCGTAAGGGGCCGGTGCCTTGTGGTTTGGGTAGCAGTCGAAGGCGGGGACCTCGACAACCCAACCCCTGGACTCAGAATCTAGTTTTAGGGACATGGGCGTCACCTCTCTGGGGGAAGGAGCCTGAGTTGTTGCGTGAGGTTGAGAGATACCGGCTAGAGATAGTCGGGCTCACCTCCACGCACTGCTTGGACTCTGGAACCCATCTTCTCGAAAGGGGCTGGACTCTTCACTACTCTGGTGTTGCCCGCAGGTGAGAGGCGGCAGGCTGGTGTGGGCTTGCTCATAGCTCCCCAGCTTAGCCGCCATGTGTTGGAGTTTAACCCGGTGGACAAGAGGGTCGCCTCCCTGCGACTTCGGGTTGGGGAGGACTCTCACTGTCATTTGTGCCTCACGGGCCGAATGGCAGTGTAGAGTACCCGGCCTTCTTGGAGTCCTTGGGAGGGGGTGCTGGAAAATGCTCCAACCGGGACTCTATCGTCCTGCTGGGGGACTTCAACGCTCACGTTGGTGATGCTAGTGACACCTGGAGGGGCGTGATTGGGAGGAACGGCCCCCCCGATCTAAACCTGAGTGGTGTTCTGTTGTTGGAATTCTGTGCTAGGCACGGTCTGTCCATAACGAACACCATGTTCAAGCATAAGGGTGTCCACCAGTACACCTGGCATCAGGACACCCTAGGGCGGAGGTCGATGATCGACTTTGTGGTTGTATCATCTGATCTCCGGCCGCATGTCTTGGACACTCGGGTGAAGAGAGGGGCGGAGCTGTCAACTGATCACCACCTGGTGGTGAGTTGGATCCGTTGGCGGGGGAGGAGGCCGGACAGACTTGGCAGGCCCAAACGTACCGTGAGGGTCTGTTGGGAACGTTTGGCAGAGACCCCTGTCAGGGAGATCTTCAACTCCCGCCTCCGGCAGAACTTTGACCGGATCCCGAGGGAGGCTGGAGACATTGAGTCCGAATGGACTATGTTCTCTACCTCTTTGGTCGACGCAGCCGTCCGGAGCTGTGGCCGTAAAGTCTCCGGTGCGTGTCGTGGCGGCAACCCCCGAACCCGATGGTGGACACCGGAAGTAAGGGATGCCGTCAAGCTGAAGAAGGAGTCCTATCGGGCATGGTTGGCCCGAGGGACCCCTGAAGCAGCTGACAGGTACCGGTGGGCCAAGCGGACTGCTGCCCGGGTGGTTGTGCAGGCAAAAACTCGGGTCTGGGAGGAGTTCGGGGAGGCCATGGAAAATGACTATCGAACGGCCTCAAAGAGGTTCTGGCAAACCGTCCGACGCCTCAGAAAGGGAAAGCAGTGCCCTGCCAACACCGTATATAGTGCTGATGGGAACCTGCTAACCTCGACTGGGGATATTGTGGGGCGGTGGAAGGAATACTTTGAGGACCTCCTCAATCCCGTCAACACGTCTTCCACTGAGGAGCAGAGGCCGGGGATCCGGGGACTCGACCATTACCCTAGCTGAGGTCACTGAGGTGGTTGAGAAGCTCCTCTGTGGCAAGGCACCAGGGGTGGACGAGATCCGCCCGGAATACCTCAGGTCTCTGGATGTTGTGGGGCTGTCTTGGCTGACACGCCTCTGCAGCATCGCGTGGACGCGGGGGAAAGTGCCTCTGGACTGGCAGACGGGGGTGGTGGTTCCTCTTTTCAAGAAGGGGGACCGGAGGGTGTGCTCCAACTATAGGGGGATCACACTTCTCAGCCTCCCTGGGAAAGTCTATGCCAGGGTACTGGAGAGGAGAATCCGCCCGATAGTTGAACCTCGGCTTCAAGAGGAACAATGCGGGTTTCGCCCTGGACGTGGAACACTGGACCAGCTCTATACCCTCTCCAGGATGCTGGAGGGTTCCTGGGAGTTTGCCCAACCAGTCTACATGTGTTTTGTGGATTTGGAGAAGGCATTCGACCGGGTTCCTCGTGGTGTCCTGTGGGGGGTGCTCTGGGAATATGGGGTAAGGGGCCCTTTGCTAAGGGCTGTCCGATCCCTGTATGATCAGAGCAGGAGCTTGGTTCGCATTGCCGGCATTAAGTCAGACTTGTTTCCAGTGCATGTTGGACTCCGACAGGGCTGCCCTTTGTCACCGGTCCTGTTCATTATTTTTATGGACAGGATTTCTAGGCGCAGTCAGGGGCCGGAGGGGGTCTGGTTTGGTGACCACAGGATAGCTTCTCTGCTTTTTGCTGATGATGTTGTTCTGTTGGCTGCATCTGGCCAAGACCTACAGTGTGTGCTGGGGCGGTTTGCAGCTGAGTGTGAAGCGGCAGGGATGAAAATCAGCACCTCCAAGTCTGAGGCCTTGGTCCTCAGTCGGACAAGGGTGGCTTGCCCCCTTCAGGTTGGTGGGGAGCTCCTGCCCCAGGTGGAGGAGTTTAAGTATCTTGGGGTCTCGTTCACGAGTGAGGGAAGGATGGAACGAGAGATTGACAGGCGGATCGGTGCAGCTTCTGCAGTAATGCAGTCGCTGTACTGGTCTGTCATGGCTCGATTTACCGGTCGATCTTCGTTCCTACTCTCACCTATGGTCATGAGCTTTGGGTCATGACCGAAAGAATGAGATCCCGGATACAAGCGGTGAAATGAGTTTCCTTCGTGGGGTGGCTGGGCGCTCCCTTAGAGATAGGGTGAGGAGTTCAGTCACTCGGGAGGAGCTCGGAGTAGACCCGCTGCTCCTCCACATCGAGAGAGGCCAGCTGAGGTGGCTCGGGCATCTGTTCCGGATGCCTCCCGGACGCCTCCCAAGGGAGGTGTTCCGGGCATGTCCCACCGGGAAGAGGCCCCGGGGAAGACCTAGGACACGCTGGAGAGACTATGTCTCTCGGCTGGCCTGGGAGCGCCTCGGTGTCCCCCCGGAAGAGCTGGAGGAAGTGTCTGGGGAGAGGAAGTCTGGGCATCCCTGCTTAGACTGTTGCCCCGCGACCCGGCCCCGGATAAGCGGAAGAAAAAGAGAAGAAGAAGATGAATAAAAATGTGTGATTTTTATTTTTGGCTCATATAAAAAAATTTTTAATTTAATTTTTTGGGGCAAAAACAACAATTTAAAGCACCACTGTAATTTTTTTTTTACTAAGTAACATGTAATGTAAATATTTTATATATTTTAAAATATTTAAAAAAATGGTTTTAATGTGACTAGTGATGATTTTTGAATAATACTGGTCTTTAAATGCAAGATATTTAAAGTGTACCTGAAGTAAACTGAATGAATAGATCCACTTTAACACAATCAGATTTCCTCACAATTAAAGTGCATTAGTTTTATTCAGTTTAGCAGTCTTATCAGTTTAGCACACTAAAAGCACAGTTGCATGGTTATTATTACCATTTGCATCTCTCCTATGACAAGTGTCTGATGAAGAACGTAATAAATGTACATATATAAGAAACGTTATGTAATGCACATCTCACTTACTGCACTCAAGGCAAAAAAATTAAAAATCTAAATTGTTCCATAATGCATAGATGTTCTGTCAGATGTTCATTTGAACAAACAGAGCTAATGGTTCGGCGTTAAAGCTGTGAAAATACAGAGCGGGCCCCGTGTCCCATCAATCCACAAGTTTCCGTGTTACTACACTTCTCCGTGCTCGACTGTTTAGTTTAAAAACAAGGAGCACAATATATCCACGCCGCAGTGAGCTATAAAGTGCTTTCCATCTTCTACCACATGAAAGCGGACTGAGTGACACATTGATTTATGACAATATCTGAAATACTCGAGCAACTATAGCAATTCGTTTTTAAGCCCTTTTTGTTCCGTTTGGTTCATTTCAGCCTTTAGAGTTCTATACTAAAATAACAGGACAGACCTCGCTAAAATTAATATGTTTTGTCTGCCAGAATTTTTGGGAAAAACACGAACTGTTACGAACGCATGTCCATGAACAGGCCTGAACACGTGCCACACTGTTTGCTTCAAAAATGTGTGATATGAACAATTAGGGTTAATTGCTTTTATCAAATGTTTGTCTAAAGGACAGAAAGGTGAAGGAAAGCCAGGTCTAATTCTACTACTCAGCTAATCGTAAATGGTATTTTTAAAATATGCGTATAAGTGCGCTCTACTAATATGTAAAAAACATAAACTTCTTGTGCTTTCACATTCATTTCAGAGAGACCAGAATCATGCAAAAATGTAAATTCCACACAGGTTTTTTCCAGGTTTTTCTATTAGCATTTCAGGAAAAAGAAATGCTTATTCTAGGACAAAACGACTTAAAAATAGACATAAACTAGCTTTAAAAAGTTTTAAATTCAGGGTAGACAATTGTCTTTGCTTTTGATGATTGTTTTAATTAATGATATTACTAATAATATACACTGCATATTATAATGACAAACTGTTAACATAACACAAACATCCTCTATAATGAGCACGGTGATCCGTTTCTCGAAAGCTGTCAGGGTTTTCTAAGCCCTTCATTCCTTCCAGACTTATCTGATGGATTTAACAAGAATGGAGGCTTCAGACTGACCCCCGGAGCACCGACAACATCTGATGGTTATCTGAGCGAAGGTGCTGTTCCCCAGCCCAGCTCCGTCCTCCCATACATCTGAGGCACACAAACAGAGAAAAGTGCAGAGCAATCCGTAGAAAATGCCTCGCATTTCTTCCCAGCAGGAAACGCACAAAGGCTTGACCTTTGCTGAACGGCTCCTCGGGAGTTTCTTGAGGAGCAGCTCGGACTCAGACGTGACCACACCCTCGAGGGGATGATCTCTGACCGAGCGAGCCGCTTCCAGCTGATCTTCAGCTGTCCAGACGTTTCAACGGTCCTTTCGAAGAGACGCTGAGAAGTTGCTATAGAAAATGAGATCAAGAATAAACCGAAGATCGTGTTTGTGATTAAAAACGTTCAACTCAGAGTTGGTTGAAATGTTGTTTAATGCTAATACGGAGCCTTTAAATCGAAGGGCAGTAAGTAACCGGTGCTCATCACATCAACTTTAAACATCACTATTAAAATCCATGCCACGGGTTTATTTGATCGTCTTCTAGGTATCTCTGTAACTACATGTCAGCAGTAGTAACAGCAATCTGTCTGTTTAATATCTGCTGACACTTTACCTTGATGGTCCAACAACACATAGTCTACTTTAAGCAACTTGCAAGTACGTTAACTTATTAAGTGCATCAACTTAAGAGTGGATGACAGATGTTTTGGAGGTGGTTGGGGTGAAACACTATACTATAGTGCAGCCTTGTGTGGAGAAACCTAAGCATAATTGGTTTATACACTGTTTAAAGACAGACGTTTTAAGCTGCAGTTTGCGAAAAAAAAATATGCATGACTAAATGCCTAAATGCATTGAGTTGCTGCCATGTGATTAGAAATGTGCATTAATGAGCAGCTGGACAGGTGTACCTAATAAAGTGGCCGTGAGTGTATATGTGTGTGTTGTAACTCACCATTGAATAATCCTTTCCCTTCTGATCCAATAGAGACCAGCGAAGACTTGCTCTTGAATGCTGAATCGTTCCCTGTTTCAGTATGTACTGTATTCTCTGTCAAACGTGGACGCGTCCAGAGCTCA
>NC_056700.1:5069593-5133608 GCF_018831695.1 Puntigrus tetrazona
TGTTTTAAAGATTTAATGTAAAACAGTGATGATCTTTGCACTGTATGTTATGAGAGTCTCATTTCGTAAAAGTAACCGCTACGTCTCAACGTGTTATGAAAAATGTCAATTCAATTTATGCTATTAATCTACGTCGGTTTCTCCCTACACACTGAAATAAAAGCGATTCCACAAGCGATTTCGTCATGCGCTGAAATATAAATAATCCAACCAAACTGAATTCAAGCAAGTCTATCTGGTCCCTTGTGTTTGGGAATTGATCTCTCTTCACCACAATGTGTCAGACATATCAGAAAAGAAGTTATAGTTTATAGGGAACACTATTGACTTATAAGGTATAAGTTGTAATAAGTTGCTTATAAGCGTGCATGTTACTAGCATATTGGCCGTTAGTAATTATAAGGTTCGTTTTACATATCTTAGATTTAGGCGTGCATTGATAACAGTTCCAATCATGTAAAATGCATGTAAAACTTGATAATTCTCATGAAGGAGAACACCATGCCCCACACATTTTGTGTCAAATTCATCCAAAAATCCCACACCAGTGACACAAAACAATGACCTAAAAAAAGTATGTCTTCATTTTATAATAATTTGTCTTTGTCGCAAAAACACAAAAACAAGAGTGGGCTTTCAGACTCTCTTTACCTCATCACTTATCACCTAATGTTACTGTAACTCTTACAGCGTGTGCATTTTAGGCTCTATATGCATTACCGCAGTTGCATTTCAAGTGCTTTACTATAGGGAGTAGAAAAGAAATGAGCGACGGAGCCTCGGTCTACTTGACTGTAAAATATGAACTGATGCTGGCTTAGAAGACGCGATCTCTGGTAAGCGATATGGCAGCCGATATGCTAGCCTGTGCCAGCAGCCTGGAGCTCCCACCGCGCTCATATGCACTAAAACGTAGCTGTTGAAAAGCTAGAGATTGCGCACGAACGATTGTGGCTCATTTCAAGACCAGTACGACCGCAAGAGAAGGCCCATTGGTGTTTGGATATCAGCCGGGCAAGCCAAAGCACGAGCTGAGCCCGGAAGCCATTAGGTGCTGCTTTGGTTACTCTGAAGGCAAAACTTCAAACTTTCACTTAGGAAAATGGCCGTACAGTGAATCTATTTCGTGTATTGAAGCTTCCATCGAATCGGTAATGGAAATGCCGAGCTGCAATCACCTCGAAGAGCTCACAGGTCGATAATGAGAAAGCTTCGCAATTGCGTAACAACCTCCCAAGGATGTCTGCATATGAGACATATGACCCTGCCAACGCTGTCAAACGCACTGACCGATTGTTCTGAAATTATAAGAGCTGAGGCAGTCCGAAACAGCCCGTCCAAATCCTCTCAAATCCCTTCGTCGCAACCAGAGTCAGCAGGAGCCGCAGACGGCCGTGTAACGCACTCGGGAACTGTTCGCGTTAGAGATGTCCCGAGCTGATCTCAAACGCTGGTGTCGGTGCAGATTAGGGCATTTTTTTAAGCGCTGGTGTCGTAAGCAGAGAGCGCAGTTTCACAGGAACATGTGGCTAAAAAGTCTGCGGTGTGAAAATATTTAAAAGTGCAGTACGAAAGCGGTTCATCAGCAGCTTTTCATGTCAAAAAAACCTCATCCCAGATTTGTGGTATCTAATCTAGTCCATCTGTAATTTAATCTCAAGTATCTACTGAATGATGTAGAACGTTAGTTAGTTAGTTAAATGTTATTCTAGTTGAAGTTCAAAGATACGACTGACCCAAATATTTCACACACAGAAGATCCTCTGCATTACTGGGTTATTCTAAAGGCTGTCTATCCACATCTTTTCTTGCTGCTGTTAAGCACTACATAGATTTCATTTAATATGCATGCTTAGCAATTATCAGATTAATGGTATGACGATGACTATATAAATAATCATCACTAAAACGCAAACGATTTTGTCTTTAAATTTATTTTACTATGTTGCACGCTTTAATTTGGAGCGAGAGACGCTGGCGGAGAGACTCTATTTTAGATGTGTCACTTTGCTCCAAGCTAGATTTCTAAACCAGAACATAACCTGCCCTGCAGCGCTTTAGCTGCGGAGCGTGCGTTGCTGTGTCAATGAACGCTGCTTAAAGCTAATACACTTTCATGGCGCCTAAAACAAGGAGTTTGCACGAAGCAGACTAGAAACTTACCTGGTAGTCGCTACACGGGCATCGAGGTGTAGGTCCCAGGGGTGTTCTGGCGGGCGCTAAACACACAAGCTATAATTCAAGGTTTGCCAGAATACAGACAAGACAATGGGTTAAAATAAGGGTAAACAATTTGCGACCTTTGATTAAAAATAGCCTGCTCACTTTTATAGAGCCACGTAAGAGCTGTGTTTGTGATGCGTGATGTGTTTTGCTGGCCCTCTTTAGGCATTCTACTAACTATAACTCATTCAGTTTATAACTTATATCATTACATTGTAAGGACTACAACAACCCTGACACATGAACGAGTAATTTAAACCGTTAAAGGAAGATCTTACGGGACGCGAAAAGCAGCTTTTCCACCTTTTGACCATACATTTTCACTAGTGTGCATGCACTGTGTTGAAAAGCTTTAAATAATCGATCAGTTCACCACAAGAAGGGAGAAAGAGTGAGGAAGAGGCTTCACAAACCAGACTGGTTTTTACAGGTAGTGTATGTCTTCAGTGGACATTTCTTACCAAATCCTTGACCGGAAAAAAAATAAGAGGGCTATAAATACATTTGAACAATTACTTCAGAAAAGAACACCTGAAGGAAATTACGGCAGGAATCAGGAATATGAGGAGCAGGACAAGAAGAACAACGACGAACTTCAAAACATAACTAACGCATACGAACTAAAAACATCAGACTTGAAATCTAAGCACACTTGACAGTCATTGGTTTCAGGGTACAAAAAAAGAGAGAAGAACTGCCGCAGGGCTCTAAAAAATGCTCTCTGATCACTTGTATATTTGCAAGCGTTTGATCCCCTAAATTATGCGACACTGATGTAACGCTCCATCTATGTAGCTCCACTCGGGCTTCTTCTGCTCTTTGAGAACATGAAACTGCTTGCTGACTTCTCGAGGGTTTTTCATCTGAACTCGGCGTAAAAAAAAAGAAGGTAAAATATGCCCTGGAACAAGTGTAGTGGAAAGACAGCACCTCTGATCATCAAACCATTCTCCTAATCTGACAGTTGTGTGAGATGAGGAATCTATTCAAAGAAAGTCATTATTCATTGCATTAGACAAAAAAGATTTTGTCTTTCTCTTCTAACACTCATCAGACATCACTTCTAAGACGTCACATAACCTGCTTAGTGATGTTCTTTGAGAAAGGAACTGATATGGACTTCAATTACATATCTGAAGACTTTCTCAAGTTCATTAGGCTGTGTTATGCCACTATCAGATTTTTTTAAGGGCTTATAAAACCATATTTTGCACCATTTCCTGTTTGGCATTTCCTTTATTGTATATTAATCAGCATTCTACCTGATTAAGCCTTGAAAATGTATAACACGTGGCCCTCGGATGACCAGGTAATGGCCAGGTAATAAACCAGGTACTAGACTAGACATTTGTGTTATAATTAGAAATATTGTTATTAATTAATGTTAAGAATGAAGAAAACTAGACGAGAGACAGGAGGGACCTTCTGTGGTTAGCGGAGTGGTTTGTCAGTCTTTTAAAGAGCAATAGAAGAACCGCACTGCATATTGAATATATCCAGGGTTGCCAGATCTGCGTTACAAAAACGGCCCAATTGGTAGGCCCTTTTAAAAATAATTTGTCGAGGAGAATGTAAAGATGTGAATCCAGGGGCTGCTAGTATAAAAATAGCTGAAGTGCGTCAAAAATCCCACAAAATATACCCAACAACACAAACTGACATTTTCCTGTCGTCTAAACTGTCCTGCCATCTGCATTTGGAAGCTGTTGCTGTGAACCAACATCATGCGCTGAAAGGATGTCTCCATGCAAGTGAAACTGATTATTGTTGCGCTTTTGGAGGGACCAAATCAGTTCTTTCAACCAAAAAAAAAAAAACTGGACGTCCACGCAGGACAACAGTGGTGGATAACCATGAGAACAACATCCAGCCAAGAGAAGATAACTCTCCAGTAGCCAGATGGTGTCTACAATCTAATATCTACAATCAAGAGAGGGCTTGGTAAAAGCAAATACAGAGGGTCCACAGCATGGTGAAAACGATGCCAGATAAGACATCACACAAAAAAGCCAAAACACTTCAGGAAAACATTCTTTGAACTGATTTATGAAGCTTATTCCAGAATGACAGGAGAAAAAAAATATGAAGAAGGTTTGGGACAGCTCTTGATCCAAAGCATACAGCATCATCTGGAGCAGGTTGATGGATGAACATGGCTTCCAGTGGCACCGGATTACTGGTGTTTAGTGATGATGAGACAGAGGACAGAAGCACAAAGATGAATTCTGAAGTGTGTAGAGATACACTCTTTGCTAAGAGTCATCCAATTGCGGCAATTGCTTTATAGTACGAATAGACAATGGCCCAGATCATACGATCAACCAATCAAGAGTTTTTAAGATGAAAAGTGAAATATTTTGCAATGGCCAAGTCAATTGAGCATGCTTTTCGCTTGCTCACAAACAACGATCGAAGTCCAAGCATCACAAAGGAGGAAACCCATGAATTTCCAGAGTCATTGCAGTCATTGCCTGCAAAGTAGTCTTAACAAAATATTAAAAATTAACATTTTATATATGTGCATATTTATTTGTCCAATTACTTTAATTTCACCTTGATTGCTTCGTTTTAAATACGCTCTGGTGGCGTACAGAGCCCAAAAAAAAAAGTCAGCGTCTAAATATATATATATATAGATCTAACTGCGCGTGCTGATTATATTAACATTTCAAACGTTATCAACAAAATATCGTTAACGTGCAACGAAGACGACGAGTCTCCAGAAGGTAATATTGTTAGAGCCGCTTCGAGCCTTCATCATGACATCACCGCCGTCCTGTGAACGGACGCGCGCGCGCGAGAGCGACCCCAGGATCTCACGCGCTCAAGAAGCGTTTGCCGTCGGCCGAGAAGCGACAGAAGTGTTGTCAAGTTGACGGGGAGGCGGACTCGTCGCTTCTTCTACCTTCAGGAGCCTGCACTCGCGCGCGATCATGGACGCGTCCTCTTTCAGTTCTTCCTAGAGGAATTCGGCGACACCAACTGTACTCTCATGGATGCGTTTCAGGACACTTTATACGAGAATTCGTCTTTCGCGTCGATGAGCGTCGACGGTGGGGATTACCTCTAGCGTTAACGCGTTGCTTTTATTCGGCTCTTGTAATGCACATTTATCAACAGCGCTTGTATTTTCTTCTAAGGTCTCTACTGTAACGCCACCACGGATGAAATCGGAACTTGCTGGCCGAGAAGCAACTCTGGACGGATAATTGAGCGACCCTGTCCAGAGTACATCAACGGCGTCAAATACAACACCACTAGTAAGCGGCTCCCGTCGGCTTCCTATTCGTTAAAAACGTCCGAGCGCGAGGTTGGCGCGACCCTTTGCGTTCACGAGCTTCCATCAAAGTTAAAATATAGAAAACACGCGCTCTGCAGAGGTACACAGATATAAATAGATGTTTGTACATTTCTGTTTTTTGGAACATTTCGCAGCTTATAGGATTTAAAGAGCGCGCACGGCTCGTGGCATTCTCCTCTCAAAGCTGTTTACGCAGCGGTTATAAACGCAAGTGACATGATGTTAATAATTTAGCTAATTGTTTGCTCACCAATAGCCTAGTGCTTCTGCAGACAGTGGTATCTGCCCTGCCACATGTTCTTTGCCTTAATGCATGAAATGAAGCAGGACAGTGAAGTTCTCTTAACACGCACACACACACACACACACACACACGCACACACACACACACACGCACACTGCATCCAAGCTGACACAGTTCAGTGTTTCAGTGATTGATGCAAGCATAACTTCTTCTGTCTGAATAAATAACATGGCATGTTACTGAGTTGCAAAAGTTGTGCTGTTTTGTTGAGGTTTTCCATAGCAGTAGCATGCGTTTTGCATATTTAGCGTATTATTTGTAATCCTAAAACAGGAGATATGTAGAAAACACAATAATTCGTGACGGTTCATGCATTAAATGCCATCGCAATGATAGCAGTGGTGAAACCCAACAAAAGACGGCCCAATTATTAAGTGTTTAAAGAGCATTTATTGTCTGCTGACTTCAGCTTCTGTTTTTCTTGATGTTGATTATATTTCATAGTTAATAAAAACATTAATTCAGTTTTTGACATAAATGGACAGCGATAAATGCAGCTGAAAAATGTCAAATTGTAAGAGGCGGTATATCAGCGCTTAATAAAAAAAGATGTTATTGTTGTGCATATACATGATTATGTAATTGTCATAATTATGTAATCGTGACCTCACGATGTTCATATCACAAAACATTAGTTCAGAAGACACGGGGCGGACATACAGTATCGGATACAGTATGATCCATAATCTCTCTCCCAGCTGCGGTCGCTTTTATCATTGCATATTAATATGACTTACGATAAAAGCGTTGCTTGCATTTAAATATGGATTTTTCCGAAGGTCTCGTATCTGCCGGCAGTCATGATCACAAGTCAGTGCTTAGAGGTTTCCTCCTGCGAGCTTGCACAGCGTCTAACTTTGTTCAGTGTATCGATGTGACTTCTACATTGGAGGAGAACGCAGGGCTCCCAGGCCAATTTAAGCCTTCCACTGCTGAGCTCCGAACGTATACGTTAAATTGCAAAATATGTCTGTTTGCTCATAGTGACCCGACGATGCCTGCTTTATTATTGAGTTTAGCACGTGCTCCGTTCACTGTTTGCATAGTTAGAGTTTTTATACGATCGCGGCATCGGTCGTTCATCAAGTGACGTAATCGGCAGATAACGCGTTACAATCACACTATTGCTTCGGTGTAGTGAGCGCTAACACGGCACAGACAGCACATGCAACTCAACGGCGCTATGCGTTAGAAGAAGACCCCCAGCTCCACGCACGTTATCGAGTTTGGCGCATCTAGAAGTCGTTTGTCAATAAAATCATACTTGCTTTCTCAGACTCAACCCAAATCGGTGAGACGAACCTAACTCGAAAGGTTATTTATAGCTTGCGTGGAAGTTATGCGTAATAGCATGGTGTCGGTGAACTCTTCTGCCGAGCGGAGCTGCAGCCCGAGGCGCTCGTGTCTGAAGCCTGCGGTCGGCGGGATCCATCCAGCCGTCTGGCGCTGTCTCTCAAAGCGATCCGTTTTAAGGCCAGATACTCTCCCTCTGCTGCACGGATAATAGAGTTCGCTTGACAAAACATTGCACATTCGTCTACACTATTTACCCACTGACGTACAGCAGCAGTCAATCAAGAATTATGATATAAAATCATTCTAATTTAGCATTATATAATGACAGAACTTCAGTATGTATATTGACGTCACGTCTTTGGACTTTTGTTGTTCCGCAGACCTACTCTTGTTAATATTTTCATTGTCTTCACCTGTGTCTCGTTAATGTCCCGCTTGCATTTAAGCTCTAGTTTGATCCTGTGTATCCGCTGCTTCGCCTTTAATGTGCGTGTGGTTGTTGTCCTGCCCGCCTGTGAAGATATCGCTTATTCCGCTTCTTCCGAGAAGATGAAAGCGTTTTCGTTTGACCTCTGTGCTCGTGAGCGTGCTCTCATGCTAACCACCGCGTGACAGTTGACTTGCCACCAGCCAATCAGATGCTCTTTCGCGCATTAGTTCCTCCCACTTCCAGAGAAACCGTCGCTTCTTAAAGCTGAAGAATTCCAAAGGAACTCTATTTATTTTGAGAGGAAAATACAACAAAGAATATCGTTTACATCTAGCATGTCAAGACTCTCTAGCTCTAGATCTTTTCTTTATCTTTGCCTTATGGTTCATTGAATACAGCTAGACTGTGCACCCATTCAGATGGACAGAAACATTTTATTCAATGGTATAATAATAAATACATATATAATGCAGATAGTAATTTTATAACAAACAATAAACAAACGGTAAATAGTAAATAGCAGGTAAAATTTAGCTCTGTAGCTAATTCTGGCCCATTGTCCCTGTCAAATTATTAATGAAATAGTAATAATAATTCATTTCTGTAGCTCAAGCAGTATAGCAAAAGTATAACGTTTCAGTATAGAAAAAGCATTTATTTATTTCACCAAAATGTTCAGAATTCTGAAACAATGGTTTCCTTAATTATTTGTTTCTACCACCTTAAAGGATGTAAAGGATATCCCAAGCTTTAGAGCAGAATAAAACATTTTACCCAAGCGCCCCTTTAGCTTCAGTGCTTTGTATATATACAGCTCTATTTAACGATGGCTCTTTATTTTTACGGTCCCTTATGAACGTTCTGTCATCAGAGCATACATAGTATAACTCTTTGTTGTGATGATCTACCAACACGCATTTGCTTTGATCTTTTCCCTGTAGTTAATACTATATTGTCTCACGTTTGCCATACTCGTCCGGCGCTCTTTAAGCCCTCCACGCACCTGTTTCAAATGGACTGCTTTTAAATGGATTTTCTTTCGCCTCGTTCAACTGTTAAACAAATAGCTATTGAACTGCGTGGCTTGGGCCGTGTTGTTATTAAATGTACGCTCAAACCTGCTATGCCTCTAATGATATTCAATATTTAATTTATTGTTCTGATAGATGGCTTTGGCGTGGTTGTCCTCTTTTGGTTGATGTCACAATACTTGCCTTGGCCTGTTTGTGCTTTAACTACAGCAAATCGCAGTTTGGGAGGCTAAATCGGAGCAGCTATTTTGATAAGAATGCAAACATTTGAACCGGATCGAGCTCAGTTATGACGCTCTTGTCACCTGCAGAGCTGCTTTATAGGTTTATATGTGATGAATATTGCTGGTAATGCTTTGAAGAGGTCTGTATTGTGTAAAGCGCTATATAAAATGTGATTAACGTTCCCAACATGCTGTATATGTATCAGTACATATAGGGGACATAACAGACACAGTTCTCATATTAATCTTGAGTACCTATATCCTGCATCCTTCATATCTCTAGTGCACAACGAGACACAAAAGTTGCAACACAAAGAAATGAGCACAAAAAGAAGCAATGAAAACAATGAAATTAGTACAACATAATGGAAACAAGCCACAATGCAACAACTCTGTGCAAACCACGCCTTAAGAAAAAAAAAGTATTTTATAGTGTACTCCTTCAATAGGAAAGTATACTTTTAGTCTGCTTTTTGTGTACTTTATGTACTTCCTATATACTTAAAATGACATTTAAGTGTACTTGACTTAGAAAAAGTCTTAATATTTAAGATATACTGTGCTCCTACAGTCCGTGTTTTTTTTATTGTGGTAGAATTTACAAAATTTACAAAAAAACACAAGAAGAAACGTAAAAAACAGTAGCAAAACTGTGTAACATTGTGAAATAAAATGTCAACCAATAGCTGCCAAGCTTTGGGGCGTTTATTGACTCCATGTACATTTCACTTATCCAATTCATAGACTTTTTCGGCTTTTTGTTCGAAATGTTGTTTATCTGTTTATGTTTTATTTCTGAAAATTACCCACGTTCAAGAGTTTAGCTAGAAGAAGCTCGAATAAAAAGGTTCTTCTTCACAAGCAAGCAGAAAGTCCGTTCTTTCTTCAAGCTGCAGCACGACAAAATTAGCATAACACTTTTTTTAGGATTTGATATATGCAAATCAAACTTCTTATTCTCTTTATGCGTTTTCTTTAGTTATACTCATCTAGTTTAAGGCAGGGGTGCACGCAACAGTCCCTTTTTCAAGGCTAACATCAGTTTTCAGCTTTAATTTGAGCAGCCTTTCAAAACGAATAAACAGAACAATAATTATTTTCCGACACCTTTATTTTAAAGCGTCAAGATTCATCATCCTCTGTCTCGATCACGTGAAACGGTCAAGACGTTTCGTTTATGTCGAAGTTCAATCAGCTGCTATGAAATATTTCACTCCTCCGGAAGCGTAGACCCCTCAGGTTTGATTGTTTCTCTAGGCTAAGTCTCTGGTTTCTTCTCAACATAATTAAACCCCTGCTGCGCTCACATCACCTCAATGGAAGTCTAATTTCATTAACACCTCCTTAGAGGTACAACATTCTCCTTAGCAACCGCGACACATCAGTTCAAGTTGGATTTGTGAGTTATTTATCATATTGATATAGCCGTGTTTAAAACCTGCGTGTTTCTGTGTTTATTCTGGGGAGCGCAAAAAGAGAAAATTTAAACAATCCATTTGTAGTTCTTCTACATGACAGGGATTTTTCACCGCAAATCATCTCCCCGTGTTCAGTCTGGCATATTGTGTTAGACTGCATCACACACAAGTGCCAGGAGTCTTTAGTGTCAGCGACGTTGAACCTGGCATGGAGTGTCAGGACAAATGAGATTTCAGAGATTCAGCTTTGGTGAAGAGCAACTGGTTTAACCTGGTCTCATAAGTATGTTTCTGCAAAAAAAAACCCCAAAACTGTACTTTACGGTCTTTACAGTTTCGCTTAACAAAACCAATCGCTTGGGGAATATTATGTTATTCATTCAAAGCAAATTTAACACGAACACCGATACACATGGTGAGCGTCACATATCAACTACAGATGCATTCGATTTTATGTTTAGTGCGGTGAAAGCACTTTGGAACGAGTGCCATGGAAAAAGCACGAACAGCTCAAACCTGAATATAAGGAAGTTAAAATGTCACAGCAAATGGGTTTTATATCAGTTTGGCGTTTGTTAACACTATTGGGTGGGTTTAGGGTTGGGTTTGGTGTCTGGGATATATCCAGCGTGATACAGCATTAACATTAAGTGAGACTGAATATTTGAATTATGTTCCTGAAGTATCGTAATAAAAACACAGACGTCTGCCTCAAAGCATGCGGTAAGGTAATAACGGTGTTGTTGAAACATACTTAGAGTTAATCATAAATGCAATTAAAGAAATGAATCACAGAGGTCATTGCATGTAGGTATTTAAAAATATGTACAATGTAAAAACAGCTAGTGTAAAGTGGTACCCTTTTTTAACATTTTAGCAAAATCACTGCAATTTCATCTAAGCACAGGTCGATTTTGTCGCAAATGTAGTCACGGCGAACAGCCCAAACAGCCTTATGAAAGAGGACAGACTGGCTGTGTTATGTGAGCGGAAAGTCGCATTAGAGATAGCTAAACTTTAACTGACATGTTTGCCTTTTCCCGTAATGCAGAGAGAGAGAGAGAGAACATGCGCGCGATTCCCAGATCGAGATGATTAAGTAAACAACTAAGCAGAAAATGTATTAATTTAAAAAGAAAAAGCTCGGACCTCAGCGTTTCAAGTCTTGACGTCTGGCAACCGCAGTCGTGAAAGCTTGCAGGGGCTTGTTGCTAACGGAAGACGCATGAAGAAAGAGACGATCTGCGTTGCATGAAGCGCTATAGAAATGAAGGTGACTTGATTTGACGGCTCAAGCTGCTTTAGAATGACAAAGATGCCCACGTGCACATCGGGGCGTAACTGATTTCTGTTTGACTTTGCTCCATTGCCTAATGAGCGCTAAAGCATATAACAGCATGTTTATCTTGACTTCGACGCGTCAGTAACCGAGCCGTCAATGACTGCATTTAAATCGCCGCACTAATCTAAATCTGCTAAATGACTAACCCCGCATTAAGCAAGCGGCGTTTATCTACGCCACGCTCACATGTGACAGCGAAAATTGTGTTTATACGAAATCTACATCCTTTTTTACAGGTTTGAATGTGGATCAGGCACAGTCTGAGGTGGCTTAAGCTCCCGGGCTTTGACAGAATTACTACAGTCCCATGATAGAGCTGCTGGTGAGAAGAAAATATAAAAATAGATTGAGCTGATAACGACGGCTATATTTATACAGCCTTTCTCATCTCCCGGTTAGATTTTCTCTACCATTAAGGTTCATTTGCAGCCAACCTTTAAGCATATTCACAATTATTAGTCTTCGAAACCATCCTGCTGAACGGAAATCGACACCTAAGCCACCAAACAGTCAAATTAAGCAAAATATCCCAACACTTTCATATTAATATTAGTATTAATAAATTCGTAGTTAATGTGACTTCTGCTATGATGGGAACCGCATGGATTACAAATTAGTTATCCTTTTAAACATTTTCTTCTTATACAAAATTGTGTATGATTACTTTTTCTTTTGAATATTTTAAGTAGAGCTAAAAATATGGCTATTTTATTTTTTACATAATTACCTGTTAATCTTTTATGCAGAATGACAATGAAGCATTATTTTAGGAATATTTTAACAGCTTATTTCACAGATTAATTATATGAAACATTAAAGTAGGCTTTTTACTTGCGCTTAATATGCTTTCTGTGGATACAAAATCATTTTTGTCAATTTAATTTGATGCACACTGCAAAGTGGGACGCCTGTTCTTTATCCTCTGTGTCTATGTATTTTATCACATGTATATTATTATTATTATATTTTATAAATTTGAAATGTCAGTTTATTTTACATTGTGACCCATTGCAGACTATTCTGATCATTTGTCTTGCATAAAGCTGCCATATTATCTCCAAAATTAATGACTTCAGCCATTTATATGAACTAGTTTTAGCCTACCAGAAAATGATTACTTGCTTGATTGATTTTCACTTGATTTTCTAGTTTATCTTGCACCGGCAGATGCTGGATTAACTTGGGCTGTTTGAGTCCTGAAATTAAATAGCTGTGTAAGGGGACTGATACATTAACCATAAGTCCTTATGAATGTGAAAATGTGAAGAATCTTAACAAAATAAGAGAGATTATACCATGTGGGGCCTCGATGAACAGACACGAACCATAAAAGGGGGGATCGCTCTAGAACCAGGTCGTAAAATCGCGCATCCTCCGCACCCCGGACCATAAAGGCAATCAAGATGGTCAGCCGAGCGATGCAGAGCGCCGCAAAGTCTACCAAACATTCTCAAGGGACTGTCGCTGCAGTGAGCTCGGCCAATCCGAGAGTACCCATGTCAAGATTGGGATGATTGAAAACGCAACATCTGGTCGACAGCGCGATAACCCGTTCTGTGCACTGACCTGGGACCAGTTCTACCAAGCCACCGAGTCAAAAGGTGATAAGACTCCCGCGGTGAATCAACGTGGTCAGGACAGCCTCACACTTTCAACCCCCCAAGGGAGGTTTGCTCTGTCCCAACATACATTCCTTAAAAGCGCGCCTTTTTCCTTTTCGCTACAATAAAGGAACGGCCAGGATACACATAAAACTACTAAACGAACAATCTAAATGCTTTCCTTTCAAACAAATAAAGGTTCATCTGTAAATAACTGCTTCATAAATGTTTTGGGATGTATGTAGGAACCGCTATACACTCTTTAAATAATCCTCTAACAGAGAGCGCCCCATAAGCGCTAGATAATGCATGTTTGATATCAAATTGAAGCTTACGATGTTTCCAATATCGTGGTGAGTTAATATGTGTGTTTGTGCAATGCACAACAGTGTATTCCACTTATAAGCTTTTTGATAAGGAACAGAAGTGCAGAATGTCAATTTAACTGGGATAAAGTATGCACGAAACCGAGTCGAAAGCAGGCGTGACACGCGCCTTCGACCTCGGATTGGACAACTGCCCAGGCACGGCCCAAAACTTGCACCTCAAAACGCAGGAACAGAGCTCTCTGAGTTGAGTTGAGTTGAGAACGAGCCGAGTCGGAGTCAAGGGGAGTCGAGAAGAATTCGGGTCGCTGCAGGAATCGCCAAGGAAACAGAGAAACTTCGGAACTTGGAGAAGAACAGGAGACTCCGAACCAGAACGACCCGATACTCCTCGACTCCGTCCGCTCCACACATCACTCCACGGACACTCACTGCCCTTTCCATAACCAACCCGATTCATCCAAAGCGAACCACCAAGCTAGAGAGACTTCATTCAAACGGCCCGGGAAAGCCCGACCACGTCATCCCACGGACGAGCCTGCCCAATCAGCACGCCGATTTCCCCAGACACGCCGAGTGGTAAAACTACCTTTCCGTCTCTACTGAATTGGCGCAGACACATATAAGCGAGGCTAAACCTAACTTTGCTTTGTTGGTGCTCTTAGTGCGATCTCAGAACTAGCTAACAGACTTTGGACAGACAATTATTCATTTCCCTTCCAACCCGTGAATGTGTGTATGAATGCATGTGTGTGTGTGTTTATGTTTAGTCTTCTCAGTGTAGTCTTGTAAAATAGTAGGTACTGTCGAATAAATTGTGTTTCATTATTACGAATTCTTGTTTGTGTGTTATGTAACTGGAAAGTCAAACTCATGCCCAGATCCGTTGTTACCTGCTCGAGGTAAAGCTAAGAATCCAATTGATTTATTTTGCTGATCACAGAGTAAATTCATATTGGTAACATACATTTAAATTGCCCTAAAACGCTGGACGTATTAAGTGATTTAAAGGTATACTTGAATTGCATACCAACGTGAATCTTTTCAGATTCAATTCCCCAAACTTGAATTGAGAACTGATTCAAATGACAATTCGTAATTATCATAATTAAAATTAGGTGTGAAAACCCTACATATAATGGTGGAGAATGCGGGCAAGATTTGATTTTCGGTTCATAATTCATAAACTTGTGATTCGTGATTTCGTGGTTTTTCTATTTTTATCCGAAGAATAGATTAAGACACAGAGACAAATTGCTGTTATTTCGCATCGCTATTTTGTACTCTACATGCGAACACGTGAAAGTGCGTGTGAATTGGCGTAAGACTTTGAAAACTGCAGTAATCGTAATATTTGTCCATAGAGACAGAGATCCGCGTTAGAGCGCGTTGAGGAAAAAAAAGCAAGCGTGTTCCTTGTTTATTTTCCATAAGGCTTTGTTGATCTATGACAGTGCGAGTTCCACTGTCATATGAATCTATTTCCTCCTGGCAAGAGCTTAGAAGTAGCTAACTAAGTAATCCTTTGCCATTTAGTCACTTGAAGAAGTGAAACCGAAGCGTAGCGCAGAGAGCGCCAGAACGCGGAAGTATATGGGAGAAGAAAATTCTTGATCAAGTTAATAAACTGTGCAGACCCGCCGCGTCCGATGACGTCATTGTTTAATTGCAGTATATGCATGTAAAAGTGCCTCACTTTTAGCAAGTGAAGTTGTCAGTGCTAGACGGTTGATCGAGTTTACTCGCTATAAATGCGCCGTCATTTCGGTGGGTCAACTCGTATAATAGCGAATTGCACGTATCCATAGTAACGACGCCGAAGTCCTAGGACGCCGCTTCCGAGTTAACTTCAAAGTGCGCAGCGCAGTCCTCCGCGCCATATTTGAAGTTTGTGAACAGAGGCTAGGATAACTGAATCTAATGTGTTGGCATTGAAACCTATGCAAACTGTTAGCATCAGGATAGCGCTTTAGACCTCTGTCGCCCATTGAGTTGAATGCCGTGTGTGTTTATGGCGTGTTGAGTTCCATCGAACGCCGAACCACAATAGTGGGCTTCCTCCTCCTTTCCCTTCACGCTTATTCCCTTTTTCCTCACCTTTCCCTTACCGAGAAGAATGTTGACAAATGTTTGAACTGCCATAACCGCTGGTATTAACAAGAAACGCTTTTTTTCTTACCCTTAGCATTTCAATGATACATTGCCATCAACAAGTATAACTGCTTTTATTAATTTAATGAGATCAGGAAATATTACCAATTTTCTAGCATTGCTAATGTGAAACCTTAATGTCATTTACTAAATGCATTAGGTTCATATTCATAAATTGCAACAATATTTGCTGATCCATTTGATTATAATTGCTTCAATACTTTGATGATAATTGCATTGAATTTCAATTATTAACTGCCGTTATTGATTGAAAATTTTAATTTCAGCTGGTGATTTGGTTAATTATAATTGCCTTTATAGTCGTGATAACACATCACTTAAATATAATCCCTGGTTTGGAATTTTAATTTCAGATTTAGCAAATTAGGTGGCTCCTCCATAATTGCTATTTTGTGATTTATTTAATTATAATTGCTTTATAATTTAATACCAATATCATAAATTTTCAATTATAATCGACTTGAACTTCCGCTTACTATTCCAGGCATAGTACCCCGGATTCTAGTGCAGAAGATACTTAGTGATTAATTCAGGCTTGACTCTCAGGAAGTTTTGATCATTAATTATCGCTACCAAATAGAAATTTCAAGTCATTTGCAGTTACGTTGGTGTGTACAGTTGAGTGCCTCTCTCTCAATCCTCTTTACAGGGTCTCTCCTTTACTTAGGGCTTAGCAGCCAGCACTCCCCTAGTGCTAGGTTGGTGCAGGGACGGTTGTCTCGGAGGTGTCACAGCGAGTGAGGACCCCGCTTGAACGTGACCTTGTGCCAGCTGGGGCCAGCCAGGCCTCTCTGTCCTAGCATTGTGAGTGAACCCGCAGCAGGCATCAGCAATTGTGTAACGGAGGAGGAGTCAACACGAGCTGACCTGGACGGAGGCTCAGGTAAACCACCCTGTCAGCTGCTGAATCGGGAAACCGATCAGTAACCCAGGGCTCAGCCCCGCAGCCTTGTCAGTCCAAGCCAGCCGCTGACACACCTCCACCGTGGGCCCGCACCTTTGTGTCAAAAGCCGACTCTGTTTGAGAGGCTCACTGCAATACTGTCGGACAGAAGTCTGATTGACCTTACAGGAGCACAGGGGCGCCCAGACGGGGAGCCACACCGCTGTACTCCGACGGGTTAATCGCCCTCATCACCAAAGCCTAGGTCTAAACCCCTTTTGCTAAAACCCATTTGGCGACACCCATAAGTAGGTTAGGGCCTATTCAACCTCAGGTGACTTAACTCATCACACCAACATAGTAAAACCAACCATTAGGTATCAGGCTTAACAGCATCACACTTTGTCAACTTTGTTTACAGTGTAAGCAACTCTCTCTTCTCTCCCTTCTTGTTCCTCTCCTCTGATCTGACTGCTGCTGCTGCTTCTGAGATCGCACCTGTGGGAACCAGGAAAGCAAAGAATTTAATTTGAGACATTTCTGATCAGTATCGGGTGAAACTTGACGACATTGTTTCAAATTGTTCATGCTCACGAACCTTCCTTCTCAGCGTGTATCCTACCCAGCCGAAACCAAAGTTGATCGACGAGGAATCGTAAACACGACCCCAGGAACAATCTACTTGGTGCACGGAGTCAATCTAACCAACTAAAAGCTAACACTGTCATTGCTATTGTTTTATCCTTGCCCGGAGGAGATTAACGCCCAGCTATCCCTTCTTCTGTTCTGTGTTGTCTTCTGTTCTCTGTCGTCCTGTGTGTGTTTACTAATTGTCTCCCAGAAACGCCAGTTAGAAGCACACCCACCAGAGGATCACAGTTACAGAGAACCACGCCCACCTGACACCTCACATTTAGCATCAACTGACACCACACATCTACACCTCTGTCTTTCCTTGCTGTTGTCTGTTCTGCCTTGTTTGGTTGTTATTTTCTTCCAGGTCTGTGTCAGTCACTTTTCCAAATCCCCTCGCCGCACCAAAACATGTCTCACACAGCAGACAACGTTGGTCACTGGGAAGACCTGGAAACATGGCTAAGTGTTGCAACCAGCAGCCTCCTACCCAAGGCCATGGAAACACTAAAGCGCCAGACCCAGGAACAGCTGGATAACAACCTAACGAGCCTAATGGAACAGGACCCAAGCCAAGGCTACAACCACAAAGAGCTAGCAAAGATCACCTGCTCCTAAGTCACACCCTCATCGCTACCCTCAAACTGAGTGACAGGCACGCCGCCGATCTCCAACAGGAGCTGACATGCGCACAGCGACGCATCAAACAGCTGGAACTGGAGGCTCAGGAACTACAGGAAAAGCTGGATGAGGAGAGAAAGGACCCAGAGGAGATTACCACGCTCAAAGCCTTGCTAGCAGCTTCCACACAAGAGGTGAAACAAACCAAAAGAGACTTTGACAATGCTGCCAACAACCTCCAGTACGCAGAACAGCTACTGGAGAAGGCAAAGACTGACATTAGAGACAAGGCCGGCAGAATCAAAGCCCTCGAAGCTCACTTGAACGAGTCAAGGAATCAGATCAGCCGCCTAGAACAACAGCTGGACTACGTCAAAGAGGAATCCGACGGTGTCAAGGAGGAACTCAGACACGCCTACGACCTGCGCGCTGAGCCACCGAGGACACGAGAGGCACCAAAGTCACCCCTGCCAAGTAGGACCGGGTCTCCTGTTCTTGTAGAGGCAAGTGAACAAAGGGGGAAAGAGGCGATGCTGAAACACTCACCAGCTCCCTCTGAAGAGACATACCTCGCGAGAAGGCCAAGAGAAACGGACCCAGCCAGCCAAAGAGCATCACACGGCCTGGACCTAAAAGATCTCGACAAGATCGCCAGGAACATCGCCAAGTTCACCCCAGGTGTGCCAAGTAGTCCAGACGTTCAAACCTATCTACAGGACGCCGAATTCCATCTGGAAGTAAGACCTCACGTCACTGATAAAGATAGACTCTATTTACTGCGAGCAACATCCAGCCCTGATGTACGCAGCTTCCTGGACCGCAACCAGCCCAGACAAAGGCTGATTACCACCTGCTCCGAGAGGCTCTCATCAATGAATTTGATGATCCAGAGTCAGAACAAGGACTAGTAGCCGCCCTGAGATCAGACAAGGCCGTCATGAGTCTCCGCAAGCCTACTACAGCCGACTCAGGAGAGCATACTTGAACTCGCAACGAGCCCCGAAATGGAACAGGACATGAACTTTAAGACTCTCTTCCTCAGGAACCTACATCCTGGGGTAAGCCACCATCTAGGCGTGCTTGCATGTTCGCGCACAATGACCATTCAGCAGCTGCGCGACTTGGCACACAAAGCCTACAGCAAACAAAAGATGGCTGCAGAGAAAGGCACTAAAGCTCCGACAGTCCTCGACTTCAACACACAAAGTCACGGACTGCCTCTAGAGGGTGCCCAACATCAAGACAGCTTCAAGCCGTCAAGAAAAGAGTGGAACGTGTCCAACCGAGAGCAAGACTTCCACGCAGGTACCAGACCCAATCAGAGAAACGGCCGCTGGGATGGACCACGTGAACGACAGCGCCGCCTGGACGCCACTGGGAAAAGTCATGGGACAGTTCAAGACCGCAGGAAGGTCAGTGGGAGAGATCGTGGAATCAGTCAACCTCCTTTAGAAACCAAAGGGGAAAGAGCTCCTGGGATGGCAACGGAACCTCCATGGGTAGAGCACAAACACACCCTGGAGCAACCAGCCCAAGGACTCGACGAAAGAACTTTCAAACTGAATCCACACAAGAGCAAAAGACATCACCGTTTTTACTCACAAGAACTGATGAAGAGCATGATGAGAGAGTTTTTCCAGCAAATGAAGGAAGATTGGAAGTGGGAAAAGAAAGAGAAGCCGGATTCAGCCTGACTGGCAGCCGGACGAGACAGCAGCGACCACCCGACCCAACCAGACACAGAGAATAGCACTTCCTCCCCGCACACTCAAAGAACCATAATGACCATAACTTCAGATGGACGAAATCCTACCTGAAACCCCAGCAATCGAGTTAGCCCCTAACTCACCATATGATGCTTCAAACCACGGCATCATCCAACAAACACCTGCCGCTGAAACCACTCTGGTTCCTGAAAGTGCTGTCCTGGTCGTCTGCCACTCGTCCGAAGAACTGCAGATTAGCCCTGATATCCTCCCCATCTCATCCCAAACTCCAGTCCTCAACTCCTGGGTGATCTCATTGAGAGAGGTATAGCAAGAAAGTTTTACCTCTCCGTCATCATCGAACGCCACATCAGGGTCGAAGCCCTTCTGGACACAGGAGCTGACATCACACTAATGTCAGCAGAACTCCTCGGAAAAATCCAGGAAGGAGCAAAGACATTAAATGGCCCCCTCAAACTTCAAAGATGTGAGCTGAACCTTCAAGTATACTCCCACACGGGCCTACAACTGACACAGGTGGCCCCGATTCACCTAACTGTGGGTCCGATGAACCTCATCCACCCAGTCTACATCTCACCCCTAAAGACTTACCCACTGCTAATCGGAAAGGACCTGCTTAATCGCTTTAAGCCACTAATAGACTTTAAGCACTTGAAGTTGTGGACACAAGTCCGTGAACCTCTGCCCTTCCAGTCAGTAAACGTTCAGGAGTTGCAGTGCCAAGCCACAGACACCACTGCCCGCTTACAGACCGCCGAGGCAATGTCAAGGTCACAAGCAATTTCAAGTTCAAGCAGCAAGAACCACGACAAAGACTTCAACGACCAAACAGATGCCCTCGCTAAAGCAGGTGCATTACATGGAGAGTCCTGGACGCTCCATTTCCACCCACCCAACCCAGCTGTGGCAGCCATCACCCGCCGCCACACGCCACTGGCGCTATGATCCCCACCTCCTCCCGTATCTCCATCTCGCCACAGTTTGCTGCTGACGATCTCAGTACCCTTCAAGCGTCGGATCCAGCACTGCAAACCATCAGTGCACACATTTCTGACCCAGCTACCGCACCGCTTCTGCCTTCAACCTAGCCACCTCCTCTGACCTCCGCCACCTGCACTCCATCAAGCACATGCTGCATCTCAAAGACGGCGTTCTCACGTATGTCCCTGAGCCACTCGCTACGCCATGGCTCGTAGTGCCTCAGAGCCAAAGGGGGATAATGTTGACATACGCCCACGATGCACCATGCGCTGGACACCATGGCGCCAAGGCCACCTATGAGACACTCAAACAGGTGGTATACTGGCCTGGCATGCAGCAAGACGTGGCGGAATACGTGAAAGGATGCCTGGTCTGTTGCCAGTTTCAACCGGCGAATGCAAATCACCGCGCACCACTGCAAAGGAAAGGAATGACCTTCCCATGGTCAGACCTCCAAATAGACTGGGTAGGACCCTGCCACGGTCGACACGAGGTAACAAGTACTTCCTCAATGTGGTCTGCGAGTTCACAAAGTGGATAGAGTGCCTCCCAGCTCCAATGACACGGCAGAAACAACAGCCTACCTCTTGATGAACCATATTCTCAAAAGATTTGGAATGCCCTTGAGTGTCAATTCAGACAGAGGAACTCACTTCACCGCTGAGGTCATGCAAGAAATGTGGAAACTCCTGGGTGTGCAAGCCAAGCTGCACATAAGCCACCACCCAATCTCTTCTGGACAGGTGGAACGTGCCAACAAGACAGTGGTCAGCATGCTGAAGAAGTACGTGTCCACCAATCAGAAGGATTGGGATGTCAAACTTCCTGGTACTAATGGCCATCAGGTCCACTCCTCACCGGTCCACCGGAGTACCTCCATTCGAAATGATGACGGGGAGACGCATGACACTACCCTTACACCTGCTGTACCAACCCGGTGACATGAACCTTGTCACTGCCTACACCACGCATCAGTACCTAGAAGAGTTGCATCAGCACCTGAGAACGACTTTCGCCTTTGCACAGCAACAACTCCAAAGCAGCGCGGAAGGTCGTAAGGCTTACTATGACAGGAAGGCCTCATATCAGGAACTTGAGGTCGGAGACAAAGTGTGGTACTACAGTTTCGCCCAGCCACGGCCAAACACCCTCATCGATTGTCAAAGAAGTTCCTACCTCACTGGACGGGACCCCACGAAATCGTGAGACAAACTGTCACCTGTTGCCTACCGAATCAAGATTCGACAGGGGCGCAGCGAGCCAGCCCTGCGATGGGTACACCGGAACCAGATAAAGAGGCACCAGGGCTCCAAGAGACAAGGAAAGGGGGAGACCAAACCCACTGACACAGACCGACTATCGCACCTCACTGATGTAATTCCTCACCCACTAGGGAAACACATAGCCAGGTTTTCAAGCACAACACCTACACGCTCCTTCACCGCACTGCTAGAACCAACACTCTAGTAACAAGGAGTTTCTCCACACATGTGACCATTGTTTGTTGTCCTAACCTCACCAATGTCCTTGTGTCCCTTCTGTGTTGTCTTTTCCTTCTCTTTCCTCTCTTTGTTTCCTTTTTTCCCTCTAGGCCCTTTTACAGGAACACCCTTAACCATTCCCTCACATCAGGTCCTGACAATAAGATTGACTCCCGCACCAAGTCCATAGATTGAGCGCAAATGTCGTGATCAAGTTTCTCACCCGATCTGCCCAAATTCCAAATTTCTGCACCACAGTTCAGTTAGCGATGGAAATGTTGTTTGTGGATGTCTGTTCTCTTTGTCCATTGTTCCAGTGCCCGATGACGCTCGCGCAACGGAACCTCATCGCGCAAAAAGGGGATATGTGGGGCCTCGATGAACAGACACGAACCATAAAAGGGGGATCGCCTAGAACCAGGTCGTAAAATCGCGCATCCTCCGCACCCCGGACCATAAAGGCAATCAAGATGGTCAGCCGAGCGATGCAGAGCGCCGCAAAGTCTACCAAACATTCTCAAGGGACTGTCGCTGCAGTGAGCTCGGCCAATCCGAGAGTACCCATGTCAAGATTGGGATGATTGAAAACGCAACATCTGGTCGACAGCGCGATAACCCGTTCTGTGCACTGACCTGGGACCAGTTCTACCAAGCCACCGAGTCAAAAGGTGATAAGACTCCCGCGGTGAATCAACGTGGTCAGGACAGCCTCACACTTTCAACCCCCCCAGGGAGGTTTGCTCTGTCCCAACATACATTCCTTAAAAGCGCGCCTTTTTCCTTTTCGCTACAATAAAGGAACGGCCAGGATACACATAAAACTACTAAACGAACAATCTAAATGCTTTCCTTTCAAACAAATAAAGGTTCATCTGTAAATAACTGCTTCATAAATGTTTTGGGATGTATGTAGGAACCGCTATACACTCTTTAAATAATCCTCTAACAGAGAGCGCCCATAAGCGCTAGATAATGCATGTTTGATATCAAATTGAAGCTTACGATGTTTCCAATATCGTGGTGAGTTAATATGTGTGTTTGTGCAATGCACAACAGTGTATTCCACTTATAAGCTTTTTGATAAGGAACAGAAGTGCAGAATGTCAATTCTAACTGGGATAAAGTATGCACGTGAAACCGAGTCGAAAGCAGGCGTGGACACGCCCTTCGACTCTCGGGATTGGACAACTGCCCAGGGCACGGCCCAAAATTTGCACCTCAAAACGCAGGAACAGAGCTCTCTGAGTTGAGTTGAGTTGAGAACGAGCCGAGTCGGAGTCAAGGGGAGTCGAGAAGAATTCGGGTCGCTGCAGGAATCGCCAAGGAAACAGAGAAACTTCGGAACTTGGAGAAGAACAGGAGACTCGAACCAGAACGACCCGATACCCTCGACTCCGTCCGCTCCGTCCACATCACTCCACGGACACTCACTGCCCTTTCCATAACCAACCCGATTCATCCAAAGCGAACCACCAAGCTAGAGAGACTTCATTCAAACGGCCCGGAAAGCCCGACCACGCCATCCCACGGACGAGCCTGCCCAATCAGCACGCCGGGATTTCCCCAGACACGCCGAGTGGTAAAACTACCTTTCCGTCTCTACTGAATTGGCGAGACACATATAAGCGAGGCTAAACCTAACTTTGCTTTGTTGGTGCTCTTAGTGCGATCTCAGAACTAGCTAACAGACTTTGGACAGACAATTATTCATTTCCCTCCAACCCGTGAATGTGTGTATGAATGCATGTGTGTGTGTGTTTATGTTTAGTCTTCTCAGTGTAGTCTTGTAAAATAGTAGGTACTGTCGAATAAATTGTGTTTCATTATTACGAATTCTTGTTTGTGTGTTATGTAACTGGAAAGTCAAACTCATGCCCAGATCCGTTGTTACCTGCTCGAGGTAAAGCGAAGAATCCAATTGATTTATTTTGCTGATCACAGAGTAAATTCATATTGGTAACATACATTTAAATTGCCCTAAAACGCTGGACGTATTAAGTGATTTAAAGGTATACTTGAATTGCATACCAACGTGAATCTTTTCAGATTCAATTCCCCAAACTTGAATTGAGAACTGATTCAAATGACAATTCAGTAATTATCATAATTAAAATTAGGTGTGAAAACCCTACAACCAAATGCATTTTATTGTCCTAAGTAAGGTATTTTACACAAAAGATGTCTGCATGTAAGTCAACAACCCTTGGTTGTTAATACTGGGTGTGCTTAACCTGGATGATCTACGACTTGTTTTGTGACGGTTGTTCATGAGTCCCTTGCTTGATCTGAACAGTTAAACTGAACACCGTTCTTCAGATTATTCAGTTTTCCAGCATCTTTTGCACATTTGAACCCTTTCCAACAGTGACTGTATGATATCGAGATCTATCCTTTCACACTGAGGACAGTTTAAGGACTCTATTAAACAAGCTTAAAACATCCACTGATGCTCCAGAGGCAAACAAGATGCATTAAGAGCATGCAAGTACCTTCTGTTGCTTCTAAAGGGCAGTACTATATGGAAAAAAATAAATAATATCATCCTGTTCAAAAGTTTTCACCCCCCGGCTCTTAATGCATCTTGTTTCCTTCTATAGGGCCGTTATTTTTGCATACCACTGTAGTACATTAATGCACTTATTAGTAGTGGTTAAAATGTTAATTTGTCCAGCATTAGTTATTGGAATAATAGTTAGCACTATAATATTGAGTTACTTATTTGTACCAATTATTTATTACTGACAGAACCTTATTGTTGTCCACAGAAAAAAATAACATGAACATGAAGGAGATGAGGGTGAATAAAGATGTGTTTTTCAATTGTGAACTGCTCGTTTACCCTTCTTTTGACCACTGTGTGTATCAGTAACATTCCCGTAACAAGACATCCACCTTCAGCACATAAAGTGGATGGATTTTAATATCGAACGCGCTAGTGTTATTTGTCTTGTCATTTTTGATTCCGGTTTTGTTGAAAGAAGGCCAGCTTTTAAGTTGTAAGCACATTGCTAATGAGATTTATGGAAGTGCAGCATCTCAAAACATTTCATCAGAATCCATCAAGCAACCATAGGTTTAAATTCTATGCGTGTGTGTGTGTGTGTGTGTGTGTGTGTGTGTGTTCATCTGCTATTTACTGGATACAGGCAGCACTCAAAATAATGAATAGATTGTGCTAAACTCCAGACTCAGGTAAGATGTTAAGTACTGCCAATTTCCAGTTTGCTTAATAAATATAAATGGCAGCAGAAGATGTTGGTAAAGAGATTTGGGCATCTTTCAAAGATGTCCTCCTCATTTGTGCTAGATAATGGCGCATTCGTTATTCTAAAATCTTCATCTATGTCCGTGTTCTTTACCGAGTCATTGTTTTGTGCAGAATTCAATCCCCGGTGTGTCATTAAGAAACCAAGCAGCCTTTAAGGTACTCGGCAGCCCTTCCATTACTAAAAAAACTACAATCTGCTAATTCTGTTTCATTATTTGTCATGAATGCTTGGCTCCTTTTAGCATTCCACTTGTTGCTAAAAAGGATATGGATTGATTGTTAGAAGTATTCGTCTTTCCTACGCTTACTAGAGTTTGCATAGAAAGCCACATTGTAGGAAAAACATATTCCTGTTATCAGTGTATTTTAATCCTGGGACAGGTGCATTTCCTCAGAAGAGGCAATTAAGGGCCTCTTCGAAAACTCAACAACTAAAACATTTCAACGTATGACATTAATAAGTGTATAAATGTGTCTCTCTTGCCTCCCCTGAGCCCACCGAGCTTTAACAGATCCTCTAAAGCATGGGGTGGATTTAGTGAGGTTTAATTAAGAACGAATGAGAGAAAATCAGTGAGATGCGGCAATATCGCAATAACACAGCAGGGATGAGGAAGTGAAGATAAGTAAAAAAAAGAAAAAAAAAAGGAAGTCAAGTGAAAATAATCCAAACAGATATGGTAGATGATAATATTTAAAACATGCAACATAAATACCAATATCCCTTAGATATCAGCTCTTTGTTAAGTCAAAATAAAACCTGAAATGGCCTAATTTTTTTTAGCGAGCAATTAGCATTTCATGACTGATGATCTGAAAATAATTACAGTTAAAAAGAAAAGTGGAGCATCAATAATAATAATACGTTTCAATTGAGTTATTATTTTGTAATAAATGAAAAAAATATTAATTACGATAAATTATCAGTTAATCACGTTAATAATATAAAAACACAAAATACAAATGTAATAAGTAATGTTTATTAAACCAGGGAAAAGTGACAAAAACGTGTAACTGGGACATGATTTAGCATTTTATTCATACAAAATAAATAAATAAACAAATCTGTGAGGACTTCTTGAGGAACACCCTGCCTCTGCCCTGGAGATACGCCCGGAGCCACATGGGTTAAACTCATGCGAGGCGACATGTTTGGATAAAATATGGTAATGAAAGTGGTTGCAACATATTGTAATGCACGCTTCAGCACTTCAAGCATAGGTCTGCCGTAAACAACACTTATATCCAGGCTACAACCTTCTACTCGTCCGACGTGTGTGTAGCAATAAAACCTTCTGGTAAAACACATGATAAGATGGGCGGTCTTTATGGTAAGCATAGATCACTCTCAGGCCATCCTAGATGTGCTTGATGTTTTCTTTCCGCAGGGAACACAAAATGAATACTTCTCAGAGCTGTTAATGTTATGTGTTAACCATGACTGTTATTTCTGATAATCACTGGGTGACCTCTGTCGGTGACCTCAGGTAATAAGTGGGTCATTAGCTTTTTTAGCCATAAAGCCACTCTCCTCCGTACGGTAGAGAAGTCTTGTGCAGAGAAGCGGCGTGTAAAGGCAGAGTTGATGAGCAGAGTTAGCGCTGCTTTTGCAGTTTCAAACCGGAATAATGCAGACAAACTTGTACGTTCTTTGTGATCGGCGCTCTAAAAATAACGTGTTGCTTAGCAGAAAAACACAACCGTTTGCATCAAATTACGTTCAGCTTACAAACTGCACTGAGCAAGAGGAACATGATAATTTGCAGCAAAAACAAATTGATTTTGTTGAAAAAAAGTTGCTCCATCACTCACAGAGTCAATGCGTTTGCCTCCATGCAGTATAATCTTCAGCACAGCAGTAGCCACAATACATTGAAATCGACAGATATTCTTTTTAAACGTTAGCATTAAACACTAGCAGCACAAAACAGCACTTCATTTTTTTATTTTCTCTTCATCCAATATTATGCCGAGGTTTCCAGGAACTAGAAATCTACTGCCCAATTTCCAAATGAATGAGGCAGTTTTATTAAGTTACATTGCACACAATAAATCATGCAATGACCTAAAATAAAGCTGGCAACTTAAGAGGTTTAAATAAATTAATAAATTCTAATTTGTATTTGGCAACCATGCATTTATTTAAGATGTAGCAGGTCCCTTGAATTATTTTTAGATGTTATGCTCAACAACATTTCTTAAGCATGGTAAAATCAGTGCACGCTCTTGCTATGTTGTACTCGGTTTAGTAGGCAGACCGTTGTTATAGAGCAGTGAGTTCAGTCAGGTTAATTGTTCAAAATGTATTTCAAGAGCCTCTGTACTCCCCATATTTGGTTTTCGGAAGAAGTGTTTCTTTATACCTCTCCCCAGCAGACAAATGCTGACTCCTTTATCTCAGTTTTTAATACCGCAGTGAAGGTTTGGGTATGTTTTAAGGAAATGATCTATCGAGGTCAGTAAAAAAAAAAAGGCTAAGCATGTAATGATGTAAAAGCGAGCATCTGTCTTTTTAAAGTGAGAGTCATATGCAAATGTATTTTAGGCCTGTGTGACATCACACGCTCACACGTAGGCCGTTGAACCTGGTTCAAAGCTATTTTTACCTTGAGGAATGAGGAGTTGTAGGCCATTCTTACAGTACAATGATCTCTTCATTTTATAGACCTTAAAAAAGCACAAATTTCCATGTGTTTGCACACACCTGGCGAATAAAGCTGATTCTGATTGTCAAAAGCATATAACAGCTTGATTGATGCTAGCTGCTTCACTTTTACAGGAACGTATTTTACTTTATACATAGGTTAGCGTAAATCCTGTACCATTTTTGAACACTCTGTTTACGTGATGCATCCTTTATTTTGAATGGATACAGTTCAATGAAAGCGGCATATTGCATAGATTGAATTCTTGTTTAAACCATTTTAAGAAACATTTTTTGTCAAGAGATGTTACTCCTACTTGTCTAAAGATCAAGGAAAACTGTGGCGCCAGCTCTGATCTTTCATCTTGCTGCTGCACCTCTGGGTCAGAGAAATTATTCCCACAATCCAGATAATGACTTTCAACAATAGCAGTCCTGTGTGTTGAGTGCTCATCTGGGGATTTGTCTGTTTCTTTCTTAAAGTTTGTCTAGGGTCAAAGCTGCTTGTTAAGAACAGCTTTTTCCTCATGGATGCATTGGAAGAGCTAATAAAATAAATCAACTTAATATTTCTTGCCAAATTACTTACTTATGTGGCAAGTAGCCATGTAATAAACCATGTAATATGATTTAATATGGGGATGATTAATCATTTATTACCGCTGTCGCCTCTGGCTTGCTTTGTTGGGGACAGTTAATTTCTAGCGATTATCGTCGAATTGATTACAGAGACCGCCTCTGCATTTAATAACAAATTGTTCAATCTCGTCATTATACATTTCTATCATTGTACTCTTCTATTTTATACGGTTCGGTGCTTTAACACAATCTGTGTTGTTAAAAGCGCTATATAAATAAAAATGATTGATTCATTGATAATAACAGTAATTGAGTCAGACACCTGAGTCATAAATCCCACTCCGAGACTAAATAAGAGAGCTGCATGTTTATCTGATTGGCTGAAGGCAACGAGAGCTCTAAAGCGAGACCATTCGGAGTCCATATAGATGCCTGCAGACCTCATCTTTTAACACTCAGACCAAAAAGATGGTTAAATATAAATGTATATTTGCTTTTTTAGCATGCACATTACTAGCATATTGACTAGTGCTTAATAAACCACATATTAATGTGCATATTTTAGATCCTTTAATTCTACAACAATACCTAATCTTAGCACCTTACTTATTAATTAACTTAGAGGTTTATTGATGCAGAAGTTGACTCAATATCACATTCCTGGGATATCGAATACTGAAACAAGGAAAATAATGTATAGAACAGACTACTCTGCAGCTGTTTGAATGCGTTTAAAACAGTTTTAGATGGCAGAAACAAGACTTCTACTGTATAAGGCTTATCCTGTTTTCTCAAGAATGATCTGGGTTACCAGTTCGAACACCACCATCATAAATCTTTTGATGCATTTAATCAAACTAAACAAACTAATCTAAATTGATCTAGGACTGCTGGGAGCGAATTGGGGTCAGGGTTTGTGTCTCTGATAAATAAAGAAGTTCTATAAAGAAGGCTTGATCCCCCGAAGGATGTCAAAACTAGATGGTGAGGGGTCATGAAGCAGTTGAACTAGCTGAAGTTCTAATATATATTTATTTATCTTTAAATCGATTTTAAATCGTAATTTTGGTCACCCCCGAAATGGGTCATACTATGACCCGAGCAGTTTAATTAAATTCGGCATAAAACCACACGTATTCAGGGACTTGCATGTATATGGGTGAAGAAAGAACATAATGTAGGTGTTTAAAATGCATATACTCAGTTTGGGTGAATGTTCCCTCTGCATTGCTGTTAAACTGAACGCAAAACTGTTTATCTGTCAATCATTAATTTTCCGGGATGCTGGAAAATTTTGCTAAAGTGATTTTGTGATTTTCTTTCGATAGACTGAATGCATCAGAGGATTTGCAATCATCTTACTGGACCATAGTGTTTGCTGCCAGATCTAACATGATTTTGGGATCAAGCAAGTGAATAATTGCAATACTTAGCATTAAATCTACAGCTTTCTCTTCACTTTGGTCTGGCTCTTCTGGTATTTGTTCTTGTAATATGATGTGTAGCAACTACAGTCTCTAATATACATACATAACACCAACCTCTGTTCTCCTCCACCTCCTCTCACCACTTCTAAACAGCTGATGATTTTGCCATTTTTTTCTGATAAACCCAGAACAATCAGCAGTCAGTTGTAAGCCCCACACACAGAACCTCTAATCAGTCACATCCACTCTTCTCCTTCTGTCCCCTGAGGCTGAAGTATCCAAACTTCTTCTTTCCAGCCATCCTACAACATGCCCTCTGGACCCAATCCCATCGCACTTCTCCAAGCAATCTCTCCCACACTCTTACCAGCACTCACACATCATCAACACATCTCTCCTCACAGGCACTTTCTCCACTGCATTCAAGCAGGCGCTGGTAACCTCACTGCTAAAAAAACCTACATTAAACACTTCTCTTATAGAAAACTACAGACCTGTCTCTCGCCATCCATTCGTAGCTAAAAAAACTTGAATGAGCTGTTTTCAACCAGGTATCATTGTTTGTTTCATAGAACAACAAACTGGACGTTAACCAGTCAGGTTTTAGAAGTGGCCACTCATCAGAGACTGCTCTACTCTCATTTAGCTGGTTTAAATCTCACTGGTAGGTCTTTCAGGCGGTTAACTGGAGACTGGTGTTCCTCAGGATCTTTTCTTGGAACCCTCCTCTTCTCCACGTATACTACATCACTAAATCCTATCATACAGGCACATGGCTTCTCCTACCACTGCTACACTGATGACACGCAGCTCGACCTCTTATTTCAACTAAATGATCCAACGGCAGCTGCCTGGACTCCCGGCATGGATGAAAGATCATCACCTGCAGCTCAACCTGGCCAAGACTGAGCTTCTTGTCTTCCCTTCCACACAAGCTGTACAGCACGACTTCACCATCCAGCTAGATTCCTCTACAATTACCCAATCAACCGGTCAGAAATCTTGGTGTAATCTTTGACGTCCCAGCTGACCTTCAAAGAGCACGTTGCAAAGACCGCTCAATCTTCCAGATCTGCATTACAAAACATCAGAAAGATCAAGCCCTTTCTTACAGAGCATGCTGCACAACTTCTTGTCCAGGTTCTTGTCATTTCTATGCTTGACTACTGCAGTGCTCTCTCTTTATTTATTTATTCCTTTCCCTTTGCAGTTTGTACTTATTCAAACAGTGCCTGAGGCTGGTATTACGAGCAATTCCTCTGTCTGTTTGCCTCTTTAAGATGAATCGCTTAATGTATTCCCCAATTGTAAATCATTTTGGATAAAAGTGTCTGCAAAATGCCTAAATGTAAATGTGTACACATCTGAGAGTCTTTTGTACCAGAAAGGGTCAGATATACTGAAATCTAGCTCACTATGGTTACAGTTTCAGCTCTGGACAAGTCTACTTCTATTATTAGGCTTGACTCAGATATCAGAGATGGTTTCAGTAAAATAAACTGTAAAAAAAAAACATAATTACCATTGATTTTGAGCTTAACCATCCAGTTTCACAGACTATCAACAAGCTCCTTAATTCAATTATCCTTAATTATAATTTCTGTAATTTTTGCCTTTCAAATGTTAATCGGTTTCATACCAGTCTCATCTTTTTTTCTTTTCTTTTCGTTTTTAACAGGACATGTAAGCGTAATCAGTCACAGCTTAGGATACTTTTCACCTCATCTCCACTAAATATGCAAAGAAGCAACATGAATACTGACTTTATGATCTGCATGGTTGAAGTTTTTAATAATTACTTTTGATTTATCACTTTTTGTGTGCAAATATACCACAAAAATACTTCAGCAGGCATTTTACAAAGGCATTTTAATATTAGTGACGGTGGCGCTCAAATGTTGTCCATCTCGAGTGCAAACAAGACAGGACAGAGAATTTATGGTGCAATTTAACACTTTTTATGATTTGTCTGTAAACAAAGACATGAATATATGGGTGTATGAATGTGTCATCTCTTTACATTGACAGATATTTGGTGAATGATTTAAATGACTAGCACAGCTGTAATTCATATAGTTCATAATTCTGCATCAGGAGAATGTAACGTCTTTAACACCCATATCATCTGTGATCATTTCTAAAGGTATGTCCAATTATCCTTATATCCACAGCACACCACTAATTCCATATACAGCAAAAGGTTTGCTGGTGGTGTGAACAAAGCAACTAAGTACAGTGGGTGCCGGATAACACGATATCCAAATCAGCCATTTTGGAGCTTGGTTGAGTAAATGGCTTTTAAGCTACAGTATGAAACTCACAGGATGTTTTTAAAGTCCTCCTATGCTTCAAAAGATGAAGTAAATTTTATGAAAATTGATTTCTCATACCCTCATCCTTTGACCCTTTTAAACAAATGAAAGAGGGCAAGCTGGTTTGATGAGAAAAATATGTACCTCTGTGCACTTTTTGTGCAACAGCATTTTATGTACCTTACCTTAGTTTCAAGCAAAAATGTCCACTAAAACGGGTTCAATACGTGACCCTGGCACATTTTTATTACATTGACATAGGTGTGTATTGCTGTGTTTTTATTACGTTGTTTCAGTTCCATATTGCGACGTTCAGAATTCAGATATCCTGAGACTGACGCTAGTAGTTAATCCTCCATCATGTTGGGAATACGCTCTGCACCAAATCCAATCCTAAACCTACCCGATAGTGTTAAGAAATACGAAACTAATATCAAAAGGCATTTGTTCATGCAAAGGTGTCATTTCATCTGCCTTTCATGCAGATTTGAAGATTCTTCTGTTGAATTGTTTTACACGGGATTTCCAACGCTGTATCACGTGACCTATTGCCAGTGAACACCAATAGATATGAAGCTGTTGTTTTAAAGTAATGACATGATATTCTTCAAGTAATTGTGCAAAAACGACACTTTATTAACGCTGTAAATCTGTGTGAAAATGAATAAAAGGTGTCATAGTTTTACTGTCTGTAGGGTTCATTTCTTTTGGAAACTGCTCTGATATACTTATTGGTATGCATTCAGTGGCTCGCTAAAAAGCACACAAAGATACGGTAATGCCGTGAGACCAGACAGGAAGAGGGACGCTGTGACTCAAAACCCATTTGTTTGTTTTTACACGGACAGATGCTGTCAAATCCTACAATCTCATAATCCACAGAAAGAACCCAAAGTACACACAGAATAATGAAATATTTCACTGAAACCCGGTCTTCATTATATTTACATGTTTTATTTATTTTCTGCATTTATTTACACTCCATATCATTTTTGATTTATTAATGCATTGAGGTAATCGTTTTAGAGGACTGACGTTTTTCTAATTCCCCACGTCAATAACAAATAAATGCACCAAACTGAAAACTTAATTGCCATTGCTTAATACAGTTACAAATTTACATTAATACAAAGATTACAGGAAAATCATGCTCCTCTGGAGTAAGAGGACTGTTTCTGGATCTGGGTGTTAGTTGCAGGCTGTTTCAATTTTTTTCTGACAGTTGGTTGACGAGTGACAGGTCTTATGTTTGTTTTATGAAATAACAAATAATTTAGGCACTATATCAACCAGTGCTTTTGCCATAAATAGTGTATATTGCTTTGCTATGATGAAATAATTTGATATGTTTGCAAATTGATAAATTAGTGAATGAGTCAACCAACTGATCAATCAATCAATCTATCAATCAATCAATCATAATAGTTCTTGGGAAACGAGCTAAAAATATTTATAAGAAGTGACTTCATTCTGGATGGATAAAAATAGCCTGTTTGTGAATTCTGAAGTCTCTATTAAACTTGTCATAATACATTATCTCTTCTATTTAAGTTCTAGCTTGGAAAAGAGAATTTTTCATGAAGTGGGAAAAAACGGAAATGCAAAGCAAGACAATTGAAGCATGCTGGATTTATTGAGATATTCAAAAGAACACCTATGAATACAAAATGAAGCGAATCCTTCTGTGCGTTTGCATATTACATGTTCAAGTACCCAAATGGAAAACAACATATCAAATAGGTGAACTCTTAACTGTAAGGTTTACTTTAGACCGAGCCAGCAGCCCTTGAAATGAGTCCGTTCCATCAAGCTGTTTTTTTATTATACATGTGCATTCGGACTTTTCTTCACAGCACTTTTTGATTACCCAGTTAATTTAACTTGAATTTGAACTTCGGCACAATAATCAAATATTTCAGGAGATTCACAGTAAAAGTAAAAGGCACTTTTCTGGTCTTTATGAACTCCACTTTCATTCTTCTCTCTGCAGGAATTGCATACAGAGAGTGTCTGGACAATGGCACGTGGGCGCTGAAAAGTAACTACTCCAACTGTGAGCCCATTTTAGAGGAAAAGGTGAGTAAATGTGCAATAAAACCAGACCTGGACATTAATTTTTCGTTCTTTCTTTCTGTGTAACTGATTTCTGAGTCTTACTTCTCACTGCACATGACTTCTGCGTGCAAGCGTTATGCAAAAAGGACAACGGGATGCCTTTCAGTGCTGTGTCACAGTTTTCTGACCTCGTTTAGAGACTCGTGAGAAATATAGAGATTAATCTGTTTCTAGTCTTTTGGAAGCTTCTATAAAATATTGGTCACTGAGTAACAACTATTGATTTGTGGCATAATTACCGTCATTTTTTATCATTGCATATGTCAGGACACTGAGTTTCTTTTTTTTTCTTACAGAGGAAGTACCCCATGCACTACAAGATAGCCCTTATCATCAACTACTTGGCCACTGTATATCAGTCGGAGCTCTCGTTATCGCCTTCATTCTCTTTCTGTGCTTGAGGTAAGTGTGTTGGTGTGTTTTCAGCACTATACGCTCAGACATAAAGCATAAAAGCTGTCACCGAGGCTGTACTTTTTCAGAAGGTACATTTTGTACCTAAAGTCTCTGTTTTGGCTCTCCAAAGGTACACATTAGTACTTAAAGTGTACATATTTGATCGTAGGAGACGTCTTTAAGCGCTACTTGCTGATTAAGGACCTTGTGAAGTAATCCCAGAAGGCGCTCTTTGGTTGACTTTGAAATAAAAAAAAAGAATCCAAGGCACTTCTTGTCCAAAAGAGATAAAAATGCATCACCTCACCTGATACGCTGGATGAAGGCTGAAGTGCATCAGCGTGCAGAGTTTCAGGCCTTTTTAATGTTTATTGAGATGGCCAGAGTGTGAGGCATTTGAACTATTTTAAACCTTATTTGAATCTTACAGGTACAAAAGAGGCACCACTCCAGTAACAGCTTCTGTATCTTTATTTCTGAGAGTGTAGTGTGTAAATAATACCTTGCGCTGAGGCTCTTTCAAGTTAAGGAATGCATGAAAATTAAATTTAACGATGGAAAAAATGATATATTATGAAAACGGAGGAAACTTTGATTCTACTGAGAATCATATATTCACAGTTTCTTGCTCTTTTGCATGACCTAAGGCTGTTGATGTGCAAACAGCAGAATTCTGATAGCACCACAGCCACAGTATTTCCACGCGACTATTTCCAGGTGAAATGAATGCATGAAAAATACACTGAACACATAATCTTTAAATGTGCAGGCTTCCTGGAAAGTGTTACATTACCTTAAATACGTGTTCAGAAATCTTAACCTGTTAGAAATGACTGTCGTTGCGAACCCTGTCTCTGGCTCCTCTATGCACAGTTTCATATTCATGCATATGTAAGTCCTTAATCAGCTCATGCAATGCTAAAACTGTGTCACAGTGTAATTGCTGAAATGATTGTTTCATTGATTTATCTTTTTAAATTCAAGGAGCATCCGATGCCTTCGCAACATAATCCACTGGAACTTAATTACGACTTTCATTTTGAGGAATGTAATGTGGTTTTTGCTTCAGCTGATTGACGAAAACATTTATGAGACGAATGAGGTATGAAACACTTCTAAACTTCCTTATCAGCCTATTAGTATGTAAACCCATCAGTAGGTTTCTAACATTTACAGGTTTCTCACCAATATTGTATTACTGTATCACTGAAGGTATTGCACAGGTTTTTTTCTTTCTCTGTAAAACATAGAGAAATTTTTATTTTAGTCTGCTGGTATATAGTGTCTCTTTAGAGTCTTCCCGATTCTCGACAAAGTAATTGACAGTGAAGAAAAGAGATCAAAAGTCAAACTTATTTCATTTTGTAAATCATTAAAAATGACTGTTTTCAAAAGCTTTACTGAAGAACAAAGGGACAATGTGTTCATTTATAGAGACATGAGAAGGAGTGTCTTTTAAAGCTAAGAGATTTATCTGAAAAATAGATAAATAGCTTTGACGAATGGCATTTCAAAATTCTAACATATACCATTTAGGGGTAAATAAGGTACAAAAATGTCACTTTTAGCTTACGGTACTGCCTCAGTGATAGCTTATACCTTTTTCTGAGAGTGTACACTCATAAAAAACCCCCCAAAACTGCTAGATGCTGTTTCCTTGAGTTCTAGTTATAGCACCTTATAAAACACGTTTTAAAATGTTTGAAGAACCTGAGATTGTGAGGTTGTTTTATGACCTATGAAAGGTTTTATTTTAGCATCAAGTCTGTAAAAGGTTTGCAGTGTTGTAAAACATCCCTATATTCACCTCAATTAACACCCGTCCCTTTCTCTCTGTACAGCCCTGGTGTCGTCTTATTACAACAATCTATAATTACTTTGTGGTGACCAATTTTTTCTGGATGTTTGTCGAGGGCTGCTATCTTCACACGGCTATTGTGATGACATATTCCACGGACAAGCTTCGAAAATGGGTCTTCCTCTTCATTGGATGGTGTGAGTTGATTTCTCTACACAAGTCTGCTTATTTTAAAAGGGCTAATCATCTGCAATTTGCATTCAGTAAGAAAGCTGAAATGCAGGCTGCTGTTTTTGGTTTATTTGAAACATTGCCTTCTTTCATGTGATTCTTGTGAATATCACAAAGCATTTAAGTACTTAAGGTATACTAAATATTCCACATAGAGAGCTTCCAAGGTGAGGATGAGCACACAAAAGCATGCTAAGAGTTTAAGCAAACATAACTTATCAGCTAACACTGTTTGTTGATAACCTGTGAAAAGCCCAATTTTTTTTCAGATTTAGTGATTTTGTGTCTAAAATGAATATATATAATGAGAACTTAAAGCTTGGTGTCCTCAGCTTTGATTGGACTTTTTGGATACTTTTCAAAGTTTTGTTTAAAGTAAAAGAAAGTATTATCAGTGAATAGCCTAGAAAATTTTTTGCTAAAATTGTTTATGTGATAAATTACTGTAAAAAACTGAGGGGTTTGGTATTACTATAGTCTGCATAGTACAAGGTACAAAATTAAACATTTTTGGAAACTAGGAGGTACCAGTTTCAAACTTCTCAGGCTCCTTCAGAAAATGACATGCCAGCTTTTGCAAGAATATACTAATGTGTAGATAAAATATTGCATTTTTAGACTAAATTCAAATTGACCGATTTGCTACTGTTTGACTCTATATAGTGCTCTGAATCTAGTGACCAGTTTTGTGATTAGTAGCCAAACTATTCAGATATTATAATTAAAAATAGCAGTTTTGTCCCATTTACAGCACTGTTTGCCAGATTTGGTCAAACTTTATATTAGATGTCCTTAACTACTATGTACTTACACCAAAAAATAAGTACAATGTAGTTGAACTGTTCTAGAACTGCTGATTTCTAGTTCTATCCTTTTTGGAAGCACAAACAAAGTTTCACAATGAAACACAGTGTCTCCAGAACATGGCACCGCAACAACACTACAACAAAAATAATAGTTCTGCCTTATTACCTTGTGTAAACATTTGGGCGTGTTATGAAAGTTATCTCACACCATAGAGATGTGGGGTGTATTTAAAAATAATCTATCTCTTTAAGTCTATATAATGCAAATGGCTATTAACCCAAAAGATGGCACGCCAAAAACCACATAAACCAAATACAATGGTAATCTGCAGAATGTAAATACATTTCCTATGAAACAAAATCATGTGAGAAAAATATGCAAATATAAGCATATTTTGAAGCATGATAAAAACATATTATAGTGTTTGTGTTCTGTGGTTTTGAAGCATCAATTTTGGGTTTCTACCTAGTAAATGTGATGCTAATGTAGCGTATGGTTAGTCTGATAGCCAGCCTTTGAATGTGATTGAGAACAAGGTGTCAGTGCTGAGTCACCAAAGCCTCTGATTTAGTCAGAATTATCCAATCATTGAGGTAATACTTGACACACAAGTCCTGGAGTCAGTGTTGAGTCAGAAGCAGCTAAGGCCAGGCTAAAAAGAAGAGCCTAAAATGTGTAAGCTTTTCCGCCAGAGGAAACCTGAGGAAGTTCTTGTGATTCTGAATGATTAAAATATGAAAATCCTCTGCTTCTTATGCATCTTTCAGAACATAACAAACCAGTCTCCTAGTCGAATATGAGTCATAATATGTTTCTGCATCAACATTCTGACACTGCTTTGTCAGAGTGAAGTTCAGTAAACACTAAAGTCAAGTGGCCGTTCTCACAAACCGAGTGCTTGTGGCACACAGTGACCAATCAGTCACAGCCTAAGCTCTATGACTGCCTCTGATGTCCTTCCAGCACATATATTCCTCAGCCGTATATTTGAGGAGATTAACTTGGTATTGTTTCACAAGGCACATTCTTTCCACTCAGAGCTGAGGTTGTCCTGCAAGGCTGCAATTTCCTAAAATAAGCCGAACATGGAAAAGGATAGGCTGAAAGAGTCATTTCAACCTCTCAGTGTTTTATTTCAACTCAATCTCAGTAAAGCCCTGATTTAAGGGATAATTCACCCCAAAATAACAATTCTCTCATAAATAATTCACCCACATGTTGTTATAAATTTCATGAACACATAATATATTTCAAAAAAGCCGTTTGTAAACAAATGGCTGATGTTAGCCATTGACATCTATAGTATTTTCCCCCTACATTACATAAGTTACTGTTTGGATACCGACATTTGCAGACTTTAATTGTGATGACATTTGCTGAACTCAGGTATTGATTGCATTGAGCTGAAATGTCAAATTAGTGCGGTCACATAGGTCATAATAATTATAAAATGATCAGCTGAACCGTCTGGGGCTGAAGTCTCCATTCACCCAGTAGCACAGCTTGTGATAGCCCGTCAGCCGTACCGTTGAGCAGACCCAGAATATGAATAGCACTAAGCAACCTCAGATGTTTCTCACTCTAGAGGAGGAGGTGGTGGGTGAGTTGTGTCAGAGAGTGCAGACTACTTTGTTGGTTGATGTACGCAACAGTTGTAGTGTTTTCTGTACAGATCAGTATGTGCTTGTTTGAGATCTTTGAGATGGTTCGGGGCAAGGTGCACTGCTAACAACTCTAAGATTGATATGCCACTGCAGTTAGGGGCCCGTCCACACCCCAGACACTGCTTGCCTATTGTACGTGGCACCCCAGCAAGTGATGTACCACAGCATGTCTGGAGACCTGCTTCAGGGGCACTCCTGCCCGAAGAAACACAAGGTCTGACCATGGGGTGAAGGTTTGGAGACAAGCCGGTGTTACTTTGGGTGGCACGATTGAGGTGCCTGGTTGAGATGGCAGTTGTTGGGATAGATAAGGATCGAAACACTTTGCTATCTGAGAGGAACATGAGCCCACTTCACAACTTTTGTGAAGACACAGTGGGAGAGGGACATCCTGTAGAGTAGGACCTTGTACTGAAATCCATGTCCTTCAAAGGCAAATCATAGAAATAGTGGTGTGGAAGGATCGACACATGAAAGTATGCGTGCTTCAGATGAATCGATGGGCAGCGATGTGGAACATAGGACTGGCTGTGGTGTTTGCTTCTGACCTCTCCATCAGGGAGACCCAGGTATATTCCCTTGCTGCACCATTGTCGAAGGGGGTGGGGGAGGAGGAGCTCGCAAATCAGTTTCTGGCAATAAAAGGTGCCGTCCATGACCCGGTCAGCTCCTCGTTTACCTCCGGAAAAAAATTCACCAAGGTGTGGCACTGACAACTGGTGCAGGCCACCCTGAGAAACCAATTGTCCAACCTCGAGGGTCCCAGAGGGCAGGAGCACAGCCGAATCTTCCTATCCAGAAATCAGATCATTGGGAGGAGCGCAGAAGGATACTGCTGGTAAGCTCCTTGTAGAGGGCCCGGCACTTTTGTTTGGTAGATCAACTGGTTGAGGCATGCAAAAGGGGTAATGTTTTTTTTTAAGTTACAGGTCAAACATTTTTTTTTTGGAAGATGCATAGAGTAGTGGCAAAAATGCGAAACCAAATAAGATAAAAGACAGAATGATGTTGCAGTATAGCTCCTGTAGCATTGCTTGAGTGTGAGGGAGAAACTGCTATACATGCAAAAGGTCATGAGATGAGGCAATGTTTCAATCGTGCTATCGGCTCATTACCCCTGCTGTGTTATAATGCCTGCCTATCGTGTTCGTAAATTGGCATGAATCAGTCAAACAAATTAGTGGAAATGGAGGTACTAATTACAAAGCAAACAACTCACCCACTCAGACTATCATTTTCAGTCACATCCAAATGAAATTAAATTTGAAATAACTTAAAATATAGAGATTCACTTTGAGTGAGCTGTTTTTTTGAGCACTCTTAAAGCTGTAATTATCATGACCCCTGTTTGATTAATGGTCAGAATAGAAGGTGACGGTTAATAATATTTGGCTGTTTAATATTGCCAAACAGCATAGTGTGGTAACAAAAGGTGTTTGTTACTATTGAATTTTAATTTATAACTAAAAAGCATATTTTTCAGCAGATGTGTTTAATGGTAAATGATTTCTTCCTCCTGCTCACATAGAGGATGACTCTTTTTTCAATGTGGCTTTGTTGAAATAAGACTGACCTACAATGTGTATGATCAAACACTTAAGAGAATGTTTTTGTTCATTATGTTTTCATCAAAATGCAAAGGAGAATTGTGCATTGTTTATATACATGTTTATATGCAATTATCAGATTACGAATGTAAAAAGTGCCAGTGTTTAATACTCTTCTGTCTTTTATCATCTTTTGATGAATGGCATGATCAACAGAAATGCACATACACATTTCCAAACGCATTTTTGTTCATCCATCTTTCTGTGGGCAGTAATGGCTCAGTGTTAATTGTGGCAGGCAAATAGTGATGACATTTGTGAACGATGTGCATATGAAAAATCACACAAACTTCCCACAGCACAGGTTCAGTGCGTTTAGCGTCTGATTAAGTTGTGGTGGTCGGGTATAAAAAGCTTTTTGCACAGAAATATTTTACACAAAAATGGCACAGCTGTTTCAAGAGATAATAACCCATTGGGAAAACAATGTTTCGTTTTCATGTTTTCTTCGGTTGCTGTTTGTGAAGTATGATTTGTCAATGTACGCAATCTTCTCTCTTTCAGGTATACCGTGTCCGATAATTATAGCGTGGGCCATTGGAAAACTTTACAATGAAAACGAACAGTAAGTTGCTGATTTGCAAAGAGAAATGCTTATGATTAGAGTGAAAAAACACAAAATGACGTGTAACCTGTTTGTGACAGTGAAATTGTAAAACACACTGCCATAGTGCTGTAGGCGTTTTGAATTGTTTTTAGTGAATTGCTAAGCAATTATGAGATGACTCAGATCCCTTCTTCAGTGAAAGTCATTGGGAGCTTTTTCAACTTCTTATTTTATTTGAATTAAGTGAAAATAAGCCTGAATATGTAGAAGCCACAGGACTCTTACAAAAAATAAGTACACTTTGAATTATTTTCATTAAAAAAACTTAAGTTCAATTATATATAACAGTAATAGTTACATTCTGTAAGGTAAGTTAGTGAACTATTATTGAGTTTACATAACATTGACAATATCAATGAATAAAAATATGTTCATTACTGTTATTGACTAAAGGTTTATTGAACTGAACACATAAAAAGTCTACAAATAATATATAAAGAGTAAACTATAAGCAGTCCATATACTTAACAAAACCTTTGTTTCAGATGCTGGTTTGGCAAGGAACCTGGAAAGTACATAGACTACATTTATCAGGGGCCTGTGATTTTAGTTCTTCTTGTAAGTATTATTGTTTTATTGCTTTCCTCTGATTTGTGTTTGTCAGTTTCTCCAGCAAATAGAAAAACTGTGTGACGAATTTGAACGAAAGTGAACAAAATGACCGTTTTGGCAATACCTACGGGTGTCTTTATGAGCTCTTGAAATGTCTTCATGTTATGTGCAGTAAGATCAAACTATTTCGAGAAAATGCGTTATCACTGACATGCATCTTTTCTTTCTCTCTGATATAGATCAATTTTGTGTTTCCTTTTCAACATAGTGCGCATTTTAATGACAAAGCTGAGGGCCTCGACCACATCTGAAACAATACAATACAGGTAAAGATTTTTCTAACTATTGCTACTATAACTGTACTGAGCAGGAGCAGTAAGAATGCGTTTGCTCAAGCCGAATGCAATCCCGTTTCACGTTCATCTTTACGTTTACAGGTACATTTTCTGAGCATTTAGCATGGAGTAAGCCAATCAGTGTTTTTTGTCAGTGCTGAAGATAATTTGAGTGCCACCTGTACTCTAATTTTCGCATGTATATAAATCCCGGTGTCATTTGCATGTATTTGAATAATTACATCAGCAAAAGCTTCTAGAAGATCATTTAGGTACAAACTAAAGAGGCTCAACGATAGATCCCTGAGGAACCCCGCCGATAACAAAGGACTGGATGCCACTATAGAAACTAAAGCTATTATCTGTTCTAAACCCAATCGAAAAAGCTATTCTTTTCCTTTATACAAGTTTGTGTTGTCATGTCACCTAAGGTGACTTGGTTTTGAGGATTGAGGTTTTAAAGTTTCAGTTTTTTTACGTTTTTACTCTATGAAGTCTACGATTTTGAAACTTTTTGACCTGAAAGCATGACTTGCTAATGTGTGAACGTATCTCAGGGCGATACTTACTTCAGTCAGAATAAAACGAGACCTTTGATCGGCGTTTGCTGAGGATGCATTTGCACACTTTGTTGTAGCGTTTCACTTGATTTGCTAAGTATTAATGGAGTGAGTCTGAGTCTCGAGGACAAGCTTATGTATAATTAATCCTCTTTTCTTAAAAAAGTTAGGATTTCATTGTTGCTTGGATTTCAGAGTTCATCAGAACCCATACTTACTAACTTTAACAATATTTTGTACATTTTCCTAAGAAAACAATGACTTGTGCTTAACCTGTGGCCAACTTGCCACACAATGTTGGCAGAGAGGATGACAGCACTTTTATTTTTTCCTCGTGTGGGCTGCTTTTGCTTTCAGAAGAGTATTTCATATCATTAAGGTTACTGCTGTTATTGTCTGACGTTTTCAACCCAACATGCACGGCCCTTCATATTCCTTGCACAAACTATAATATATTGTCATTTTAATAAACATCAAGGTAGTGCTAGTTCAGATGATGCCATTGCATTAATTCAAGTTATTTTTAGGGCTATATCGGTAGACATACTACTACTGTCAGGATTTCAGTCTATGTTCCCGTCTTGGTGTTTGTGGACTCTTATTTGAAGTATTTGCTCCCCGTTGTTTCTACGTTCCCTGCCCACATTGTTAGTTTCCTCGCTAACTGATTAGCTCCTCCCTCTTGTTACTTGTTACCCTGTTTATTTAAGATCAGCTCAGATTTTGATCAAACGTGTTCCGACCTCTGCCTGGTATTTGTATTTTTCTTCTGTCTTGACCTTTTGGATTAAGTTTGCTGTGGCTTGACCCTCGCTTGTTTATTGGACCGCCCCTGTTTGACCCTGCCTGTTTTGATCATGTCTTATGACACTTTTAATCGTGCAATATTTTCCATCACACACACTTTGTATTTCAATTTATTAACTTGGACGCACTTAGGTGGCAATTGCTGACATGTACTTAAATCAAAAAATAAGTAAAACCTGTATGTATATGCTATAGAATCAGCGCATGGTATGGAATGATTCATTTTAATGTAAGTACATAGTAATTAAGGTCCACCTCATGTAAAATGGGACATCTAATTTTTAATAGTTTGTGAATGACCCAACACTATAAAGTGCATACAAACAATAGTTTGCATAAATAACGCAAATAATATACGCTATACTGTAGCTTACATTAGGATTCAGAGCATGCAAGGAAATCATTATGTAGCCTATCACAAAAGGTGTTTTCAGTGCACAGAGGTGTCTTGAATATACTTAGGCAGCTCTGAAGCCACACGATGACGAAGTGTTAGCAAGAACCGTGCGAGACTGAAGTAGAAGATACGCAAGCATAGCTATTTATTGTACTGAAATATTAAATTGCTTCTTACAATATTCGGTCTGCTGCCGAACGGTGTCTAAAAATCATAGTTTTACATCTTTTCTCGTTTTCTCTTCTGCTGGCTTATTGTCAGTCACAGCCATATTTTGCTGTCACATTTGATAAGAGGCCAAGTGATACACTGTGGACAAAATACTATATTTAAGGGTAAGAGGAAATTAATGGTTTGGAATGAAATGGAAATGATTCCGTTTGAAAAGCTTATTGGAGCATGATGCCTCTGGCACGCAGTCATTATAGCGAAAATAATCAGAATTCAGCTGCTGGTCTGTTCCCCCGATCACAGGGAGAGCGGGAACTCCACGTGTCTATACCTTTGTAAGTACTTAACCTTCAGATGTCAACAGCGTTTAAAGGTTCTTCATCGACATTGGTGGTTCCATGAAGAACCTTTAACATCCATGTCCACTGCACACAAAGTTATCTGAAGTGGAAAAAGGTTTAGATTATTGCAGTAAGAAAAATCAACCTGATTGCTTCTTCTGTTGCAACCTTTTTTGAAACCTTCATTTTAATGAGCATTGCATTTCATATGGTCGACAACCATTATATATTTGGGACATCAGAGTATAGTAAAGCCCTTATTGGTGTCAATTTGTTGGTTGTCATACATTTTGTCAGTATTTTAAAAAGTAACCAGTCTCCATAATTGAAGTTAGGGAATGTGTCTAATTAGTTATGTGCCATAAATCTAATTGCTTTTTTTTTTTTTTTTAATTTTCTCTCATTCTGTGACTACAGGAAAGCGGTGAAGGCCACTCTAGTGCTTCTGCCTCTGCTTGGTATCACATACATGCTGTTCTTTGTAAACCCAGGCGAGGATGACATATCTCAAATTGTGTTCATATATTTCAACTCATTTCTACAGTCCTTTCAGGTCAGTGGCACATTATGTCTGTACACAGATGCTCATGATTGTTGCTCTTACCGTCACATGTCTAGACAGGCCCGGTTCTACGGCGCTAAGCACTCTCAAACTAAATCAAAAGCACCCTCGGTTAAAGCTAATGGCATTTTATTGCAGATTTGGCACTGCGCTACGGTTTGCGCTCTGTTTTTTGCAGCGTTGAAAATTGTGTCCAATCAAAAGACATATTTGTTGATTTCTTGAACAGCAAACCTGAGGCGTTTAGATTCCACTTTCTGCTTAAATTGCCAGAAGTTTCATTCATCTCATTAAGTGTAGACGCGATGCAAATAAGAGATTCTCTGTGCACCTTAGAGAATGTCAATTATGAATGAATGAATGTAATACTTAACGTTCAGACAAGACAGCATCATGTTTGTGTGAATCTTGGCAAGCCATATTTTGAAATAATATACTTTATAGGGAGATCTTGGAAAGGCACATCTTATGTACACGCTTTGTGAACGTGCAGTCCTTTTGGGATACATATCTTATGTATATATAATATTTTAAAGCAGCCTCAATGATTTGATTTTGGACTATTATTATTATTATTATTATTATTATTGTGTAGTGCATGCAGTAAATGGTGCAGTACTGTTGGGGTTCTTTTTTATTTTTCATCCTGTCTTCCATCCTGTCTTCTTTGATCCTTTTTTCCAAAGAAAATAATTCATGAGACATCCCTGAAAGAAACCGAAAGATACCGAAACTAAGGCAGAACAAGTGTGCAAGGCTTTCAGCTGAAATTGCAGCAATTTCCTTCATGTTTGGAAAGGTTATTATTTCTTTTTTTAAATGCTCTGCTGGGGCTAACGTAATTGCTGAATGCACGTAATAAAAAAAAAATACAATATACAATACCATTCCAGTGTTTATAGGTGAAATGTATGTTAAAGAAAAGAAGTAATATTGTAATTGTATTGTAAAATGCACTCTTAAATTGAAAAAAGTTAAATAAGTACATATCTGTAGATATAAAAATAGATATATTACTGTGATGGAAATACTACAGTTTTAACATCAGTACTACAGTCCTTGGTGTCACGTGATTCTTTAGAAATCATTCTAATATGCTGATTTATTCCCTGTTAGATGCCCATTACACGTTTCCAAAATAAACTGAAACAATAAAATTGGTTCTTGATTTATCCACAAAATCTATTTTTTGCAAAACACTGTGACAAATTCAGGCTTATCATTTCTTCGAAATTGTCATTGCAGACCTCCATGTAGTGTCGTATTACTGTATTTAATTGAGGTCAAGGGAATATGGTGTAAAAATAGAGACTCGTGAACTGAGCCTGAAACTATTTTTGAAAAGTTCTGCATGGTGCAAACTGACATTGTGCCACGCAATAATGTAACTGATATATATATATATATATATATATATATATATATATATATATATATATATATGTGTGTGTGTGTATGTGTGTGTGTGTATGCATCCTGACAGACCTGCTCGAGTTCATTTAGAAATGTTATAGAGTATGATCTAAGATCTAGTCTACAGCCTGCCACAGCACATATAGCAGCTACACACAATGAGATGTTTCTTCACATTGTCCAGGCAATCGGTTGCTTGCCCGTTGACTAATTAGGTTATGCCCACACTATGCTTTTTGGGCACACTGACACCTGCGAAGAAATAGTTGATACTGGCACTGTAGTGTGTAGTCAGTAATGAAAAAAAACATGGCGAACCCAGCACTATACCTTAAAGGCATAGTTCACTCAAAAATGAAAATGTATTGCTAATATATTCACTCTCTCTCGGGCCATGCAAGATGGATGTGACTTTTTTTCTCCTTAGAAGAGTAAGGTCCTTGATGATTCATAAAATGCAAGACAGCAGCTGCATGTTTTTTGAGAACAAAAACAGCTTATCAAGTAACATAAAATGAATACCCATGGCTCCTGAAGATGCATGAAGTGAAACTGAAACTGAACATTATTTACAACGTTATAAGCTGTAATACAGAGCCAGTTCATAAACGAATCATTCATTTCTTTTTGGTTTTTGAATTATTGAAAAATGTGTACAAAAAAATCATAGATTTCCCCATTTACTTGAAACTCTCAAGTTGTAGGAAATAATGTTGCAAAAAATTGCCCGTTTCTTGTTTCACTCGAGGTTGAATTTTCTCAAAAGCCAACTAGTAAATTAGTTTCACAGAAACCTGGAGGTATTTGGTCTTCTTGTGTAAAGGATCCGGGCATTCACTGGTGCTCTTTTATGTGCTGATGGCATTAATTGGGGGCATTGGCAAGGTGAAGATCTGAAACCATTGGAGAAATGAGCTTAGATCAAATGTAGGAAAGTTTCTATGTAATGTTTTATAGTAAAAAAGGCTCCCGCTGCTTCTTTAAAAGGCAAGCGGTAGCTGGACCGCTGATTGATGCCTCAATGGCAAAGGTGTCATTGCTTTCGTCCGCAACCTGCTTTATTTCAGACAGTCGTATGCCTTTCTTTGATGATTTCCACAACAGACAGCAAATGTTCAGTCGATAGGTGTGAGCGGCCACAGGGTTGTCTTCCGTCAATTCTGAGTAAAAGACGGTATGCTGTAAATCATATGGCTGTAAATAACGTATAATTATGTAACAATAATATTTTGTTCACTACACAGTAATGCCATTTAATGTACTGCAAAAAGACTGGTTTTGTTGGCTGAATGTTTGATGGTGGAGCTGACAGCTGACCTTTTTAGGTTAGTTTGAATTAATTTGGCAGCTTCTACCATGTTTCTGTTAACCACATGGTCAATGGTTGCATGGTCTTCATTTGAAAGGACAGTACCCTGCTTGGTTCCACTTTATGTTGTGGTCCTAATACATGTGTACTTACACAGTAACTAGATGTGTATGCCGCATGTAACCACACTGGTACAGGTGTCTACAGCTCTAATGTTAGGTAATGTGTAACAGGGCATTAGTAACGACACTTTTTGGTTTATATTAAGCAGACAATCCCTATGTATTTAGCATGTAATTACTCTGATGTTACACAGCAGCAGCCATTAAGTTTAAGACTTTACATATAAACTGTGTAAAATGACTGAGATAACCAATCAAATCACAGAAGACAGGTTTTTCTGTTACTGTTTAACATCAATTCAGTTTTGATATGCCAATACATATATATACATATATATATATATATATATATATATATATATATATATTCTATTCTCATTGAATAGAAAAGACAACCATGACAATTCTCTAACAACTTTGTATATCTATCTTGTCTGTTCAAGGAAAAGTTAAAGATCTCTAAGATTAATTTTACAAATGTATTATTTATACTTGGTTGGTTTCAAAGGAAAATAGAGCATTTTATGTGAAATTAAAACGGTACATAAAATGAATGAAAGACTGAAAATGAAAAACTTATTTTAAAACGTACAACTTTTCAAAGGGGTTAATGTAAAACTTTCCAATAATCCTAGAGTCGTGAGGCTGTCTGTGGATAACCAGATATCCTATTGATTAAAAGTAAAAGTACATTTCATGTGTTTCGGCTCATAAACTAAGAACACTCTGCAAAAATAAATAAAGTGCAAGATAAAGATGGCTAAAATAATTACATGGAATAATTTCTTTGAAGAAGTAGACTTGGCTCTGCTTGAGAGAGCATGCATATTACAACTAGATCTAATAGTAAGAATAAGGTGATTTTACCATCGAAATGAACTGACTATGCATAAGAAAATAACTTTTGAATCAGTTGAATGCAAGGTTGGGTAATATATTCATGCGCATCTCGCCAGTAAAGTTGGTTCCTTGATTAGCGGTAAATCTCCATCATTTGTTTTCAACTGTTGATCGATATGGCGTTCAGTTTTAGCGTGGTGATTCATTTTTGACACTCGAAGCCTATATTCTGTAGTTTGCCAGCGATCTACAGCTCTGTCTGTTAACTGCCGCCCATTTGAAAACAGGTGATGGAGATTATTCACTAATCAAAGAACCAGCCTAACTGACGAAGATGCGAGTGAATATATTGTGCAATATATTGCCCAGATGATTAAAAAAACGTTATTACACTTCTTACGCATAGTCTCAGTCTATTCATTTCCCCTTGAAAATAAAATGCAAAGAAATTGCCCAGCACTAGCTGGATGTTACACAAGGTTTTAAAGAGAGAGAGGTAATGAAATCTTATGTCCATTTAAGATTGGAGGCGACTACCGAAGATGTGCAGATCACCCCGGATCCTGTTTTCTATAAAAGTTTTGCTTCAGATCTTCAGAAAATACCTCATTTGTGCAACGAGGCTACAGTAATGCCTGCAGCAAAGGTAAAATATCCAAAGAAATTCAAATGATACTTTCATCCTCGGTGATGAAATGTTTGGAGAGATTGGTCAGGTATGAACTGTTTTCACGGACAGGCTTCACGATGATGCCTTAACTGCCTTAATTAAAAGTGATTACGATGACTCTTCTTTGTAGACTCCTCTTCTGCTTTTAAGTGCCCTTATTAGGGGTTATGAAAGGTTCATCATTTGGTTTAGAAGTCCCAAACAACAGGTTGACATGCAGGCAAGGTAGGAGTGGGAATCTTCAGACACTTCACAACCCGATCCGATCCTGGGAGTCACGCACCTGATTCCAAAATGATTCTCGATCTACATTTCTTTCTCCAATGACTTCTTCTGCTGTGCAAACGATCTTACAGCATAGTTGAAATATCTGTGTGTCAGTACTGGCGCTCTTAAAAGTAGTGTGGCGTGTACCCTATGGCCCGCTTTCACAAACGTGGGCTTAACTTAAACCTAACTAGACTCTTAGTTAAGATACTTCTGTGTCTTTTGTTCTTTTGTAGGGGCAAATTAAACTGATAGATTTATTTTTAGAAATTGGGTTCATGACTTCAGATTTGGGGAAAGTTACTTTTAAATGTCATTGTTGCTAAATGTGTTACCTTTTATAGAAAATAAGTTATTTGGTATTGTTTTTCTAATCTTATCTTGACTTGTTTTTTCAAAAAGTCGAGTTCGAAAGTGATAGTTTATGCTTAAAATTCTAAATCGTGATCATATGACCCCTTAATACTTGCATTTTTTTCTCATTCAAAACTACGCAAGTGAAACATCTTGGGCATTACAGCGCTTGGTCATTACAGGCCAGGCTGCGAAGCATAGAATTTATATCTACACAGAAAAAAAGTGGAATATCTGAGAACATGCTGTACATTAATTAGCCTCGGACCAAAGTAAATGTAAAATAATGTCTGTACAATAGAGAGCACGCCTTAAACGAATGCCAGAATAAATGGGACATTCTTCAAAAATTTTTTTTTTAAAATGAATGCATAATTTTAGTAACTTGGAAAAAATTGACTTTGTACTTATAATGCTTTACCCCAACACTGAATGCTGTTATTGTTATTTTTTGCTGATGTAAAAGACTAAAAGGCACAGGTAATTGAAGATCCAGGCCTTCTGTTCCACAACCGAATTTATATAAAAGGTCAAATGGTGGGAAACGGTTTATGGCTACAAATATCTTGGAATTACTATTGGACAGAGATGTGTTTTGATGTATGCTGAGGAAGTTAGTATGTATGAAACGCCAGCGGCTACTTTACTCTCTGTGATGCATTAGCAGGACTCTTATGCCCTGGTATTACGTAACTTACACTGAATCTGTCATTTATGCTTTGTTTTGATGCAACAACCTGTATTGTTTTACATTTTTTTGCATAAATTAGTGTTTTTCTTCCTGAAGCAAGTCAATATAAGCAGATTTTGGATTATATGTTTCCGGCTTGTTCTAGACTGTGTGATTTGACCATATTTCAACTTTTGGCATTTAATAAGAGAATTCTGGCCTTTTAATGACTGCTTCGAGCCGCCAGAGGAAGGTGTGGTCCTCCTTTCAGCATGAATCAGGACGCTGCTTGCATGCAAGATTTGAGTATACAGCAGAGAGGGGAAATGACTGCACACAAACAAAGCAAAGAAATTAGAACGATTTGTATATGCCTGCGTTAAATTCACTTCTGAGAAAACCTTCTGTCCAGCATTCATGTAACATTATTTGCAAAAACAAGCTCTGAGTACAGTTTATTATTAAACACGAGTAAAGCAATTCTATGTATTTAATCGATATAAGATCTATGTAAATTTATGCTTATAAGCCATTTTCATTTACTTCAAGGATTCATTAAGAGAAGTCATATGGTGTTGCTAAAAGAACATTATTTTGTGTATTTATGGTGTAATGCAATGTGTTTAAGCTTAAAAAACACATACTGTACATTATTGTTTCTCCTCCAAGCCCTGCTTTCCTAAATGGGTCGACGGTACAAAGTTTATCGCTCTAAAAAAGTGAGGTGGTCTGATTGGCCAGCCATCCAGCGCCTTGGTGATTGGCCGAATACCCTCAAATCGATTATGAAATGTTATGGTGGTGCAACAAAACACTTTGTATTAATGAGTCAGTTAGTCTTTATTCAAATAGATTAATTCAAACAGCAGAATCTTATACTTTTTGAAGTTACAAGCCAAAAGACATTTATTGTTAGGCTAAAATCAAGCTTAAGTGAGATAAATACTGGTCGTTTTTAGCATGAAACTACTTCAGATGGATCAATGCGAATGTTTGAAGCAATTTACTGAAAATGCAAAAGAATGATTAATTGACAAATCATAGAGATACACACAGCTGAAATATTTGCAGGGAAACTCAAGCACTTAAGGTGCTCGTAGCTGCAGGTACTGTACCACTGTCGCGCATGTGTCTTAATCTGGAGAAGAATACTGGCTTGATTGCAAATCAAACAAATGAGCAGCAGTTTCTGTTCTGGCTCAGCCATGTGACTCCTGTTTATGAAAATGTGATACTCAGTTAAAGCATCCACTGAAGACTTTCCCAATTATTTTAGAAAGCGCATTAATGAAAATTCTAAATGGAATCAGAAGACCTTTGTAGATGGGGCATACTGTAGACGTTATATTAGAGAGAATGTGTGCAACATGATAAACATAATTATTTCCTGCTTGAAAAAAGGTCACAACTTTATATTAGGTGGCCTTTGTGTATCACTTGCTATAAAACATGTACTCATTGTGTTCATATTGTATTGTAAAACACGCTTGCTGCCACTGAGGTGGATACGGTAAGGTTGAGCTACAGTTTGATAGTATGGGTAGGTTTAAGGTGGATTAAGGTGTAAAGGATGGGTCAATAGTCAATGTTATAAATGTGTGGCACAGAAAATTAATTACAGATGTAATTATTTTTAATGTAACTTTATCATCAGATTGCAGCCATTTTGCTAAATCATTATTGAAGTTATTTTTTCCTCATATATGCGTACACATCATCACCCTACATTGACAGAAAATTGAATTGTTGACATTTTTGGCAGATTTATTAAGAAAGAAAAAACTGAAATGTCACATGGTCCTAAGTATTCAGACCTCTTTTCTCAGTATTACACAATAAAAGTTAAACCAGTCTATGCATAGAAATTCAGTGATTGTCATAAAATAAAAAGTAAATTTGATGCACATTAGCTCTGAAATATGTTTCATTTATATATTTTTTAAATTAATATATATTATTTTTCTTGTCATGGCCAAACAAGCAATGTTACATGCAAGATTGAAGCTTTATCGATAATTTAAAGGGCTAATTAATCTTGGTTTATTAAATAAGACGTACTTATTGTAATAAATGAATGGGAAAACATATCAAATAATTATTCTTTTTTTTTACTGTAAATGCATTGGCCCCCTTTAACTGGTCATGGGATAAATAAAAATGAATTGAGGAAGTGAAATGCAAGATTACAGAAGTAATTGTCACCGCTCATTTGTTATAAAACCACTGTTAGTGGCATATTGCTAATTGATTACATTTCCGCTTTCAATTATATCATAACATATTTATATAATTTGTCAGTGTGGGTCTGTTGCAGTTTGCTGTCAATAGTTAGAGTGGGTGGGGAGAGTTTGCTGCCTCTGAAAGGCAGAAAAGTAGAAAAAGGCCAGAGTGTTCTCTAACATCAGCTGCCCGCCACTGGGATTAATGGCTATGGGAGTCGTATGTCTTTGTTATTAGATATTTATTTATTTCTTCACTGTGTGTGGTGAAATGATTTGTTTCCAGTATTTTATTTTAAAATAGAGCAGTCTTAGGCAGCAGAAAGTAGAAAATACTAAAATAAATGTTGTTATTTTCACTGTAAATTTAGAAGGTGTTTGTACTTTAGAAAACAGATACCACTTTACCGTGAAAAAGTTTCTCCATTTTTGTCAGCTTTCTCCAAGCCATATTATTTATATATTTATTTACAACTGCTTCTAATGCATCTTTCTCAAATTCATGTTCTGCTGCAAAGCAATGCTAATAATAAAGTTAGAATGTCATTATTTCTCCTGTCAGTAACTGTGCAAAGTTCATCAATAAGGAAATAAGTTTAATTCAGCAGTGAACGGAAGAAAGATACGTTATTGTTGAGCTCAAATCGGCTTTTAAGTTTCATTTATAATGTCTTATATGTTGCAAAAGTGTATTACTTGAGAAACAAATTTGATTCAGCTTATAAACTTTCCTAAAAAGACAAGAGCTAGTGTCTATGCTTCCTAGTTCTTGTCTGAGAAAAGCCAGTGCAGTCCAGATTAATATATATTTTACATTCACTAAAATCTAGAAGTGAGAGTGCTCTGAAACAGGCTTACAGTGGACAAACAACATATGGGTTAGTGATCAAAATTGTAGTTGCTATGCTTAATCCTTTTCATTTGTATTCTTTTCTCATTCACTGAATACGCCCAGTGAAGCCACATGTTATTATGCCGTCTTGTTTCTGGGTTCATGACTAATGCAGCTCCAATTCCTGCCTAATTCTACTCTTGCTCCCACTTCCTGCCACAAAACTTCAGCTGGCTGTCATCTCAGAAACATACAAAACTTCTTCTTCTCAGTCTTCTGCACTCATACATTGAGCATGGTGCATGTTACTGTTTCTTTTAAACTTCATGTATTACTTATCAAACCTTTCTAATTTCAGTGTGTTCAAAATTTCCCCAGTGTTCCCCAATCAATTTTTAAAATTCTCAAAATGATCTGAGTCATTAAATATAGTATATCTGGCTTTCTATATCCTTGCAGCCAGAATTCAACTCCAGGCTAAAAGTAGCCTAAATGTTCTTAAAATAAATAAAAAAATCTGCTTAACAGTCATATCCATGTTGTTCAGTATAGGACGAGGATTGGGTTTAGGAGAGCCAATATACTAATCGGGTAAAAAATACTTGATTGGGCCTGATCCCAATCCTTGAGACTTACCTCCAAAGCTACATAGTAATTTGCATAGTTTTAAACAAACATCATCCGATGTGTAGATAAATATGTGTCTGCTTGGTGACTTCCTCCATTGCTTGACTCAGACCACTAATGAATTTGACCCTTTAACACTACAGTGTACTTATAGAGGATTTTTTGCTTACTAAAATGCTGTAATAGAAATACACTTGGGGACTTATCATCTGTCCGCCTGATTTGTGAGATCTGAAAGATTTAAGTAGATGCTGAAATAATGTGTTCTACCCAGCCTCTGGTTGTTTTTCAACAAACTACAGACACGTGATACGTAGTAGGAATATTGCACAGATGTAAAAGATAGACTAAAGGGTGCTGCAATTCACTAAATGGGGAATACAAAAAAGCAGAGTTAGATGTTATTATCGTGACAGTTACATCATCTTATGGTAATAATATGAAGAACCTTAATTCGCGATTAAACGATTGATGAATGACAAACTTCGAATATGCGATTTCGAATTTAAAAACACTGATCTCTTTGGCAAACCCAGAGGGTCAAAGTGATTTGGGGACACAGGAGATGAGGCTCTCAGTGGTGGGACTGTGGTAGCTGGCTCAAGAATCTGGAAACATGCTGGATGAAAGCACCTTGAAGGGGCTACTTCTGCTCACTGAGCTTGACTTTTGCTGCAGATGCAAGTTCAGATCAGGCTTTCTCTGGGGCAAGAGGCTTGAGAACTCTTTGCTTTGGTTTCTCTGTGAGTCAAGATGCGCAAAGTTATTTGCCATGTGCTGGAAGCACTATGAATATTTTGTGCCTGGTCAATGTCTTTTTTCACACGGGATACAAAGTTGCTTCAATGATTCTGAGCCCATAAGAAAATAATCTTTAAGCTGTTAAAGTATAGATACAGTAATAAAGTCCAAAGAGATATTCTAAAAGCTATGCCTCCTAAAATGCCTGCTTAAACACGCCCTACTCTTTCTACGTCAGTGTGGGTTTATTTCATAAAAACTGCCTAAATGTATATGCAAAGAAAGTAGTTGGAGCTGTATTTCATTGAGGAAGTGAACCATACTTGTGCTTTCAAAAGAGGACACAACTAAGAAATGTGGTTAAGTTGTGTTTACTGGTACTGTTCTCCAGAACAAGTTCAACACAAATATTAGTGTGTCAATGGGCATTTACTATGAGGATTCATCTCTGTGGACTCCGACAGAGAGTGTCCAATGTCAGCTGTTTCAGAACTGGGGAATTTCCCAATCTGCAAAGGACAGTCCAAAGCATTCTGACTCACAACCTGTGTTTTCATATTTAAAGGATTTGCTACTATTCAAGTTCTTTCTCTTTGAGCAAATCTGAATATTAATGTGCTGGAGGTATTTGAAAAATAATGCTGGAACGTTAGCATCAAGCACATATCCAGCTCATATCTGTGGGTTTTCATAAACGTAGAAGTTCGCTTGAGTACGAAATAAATCACTTCAAACCTGTGTAAGAGGAAGTGGAAATGACATGGTTAAGCTTAAACAATTATGCTTTTTAACACTAGTGGGTAGGTTTAGGTTGGTTATCGTGGTAGGTGTATTTCCAAAAATAAAATGATATTTCTAATTCTGAAATGCCACAATAAGTAATTCTCTATATGGAATGTAATATAAAGTTGTGCAAACTTTTATCGTGCTACCCAGTGAATATTTCTCTGAAACTGCAACAAATTCCAGTGCAGTCCGTGATGGATCACAAACAGGCAAAGTACAAAACGTACAATAGATTTTTAGTAGACCAGGTTGAGAAATGATGCAGGCTACACTTCTGTACGCTCATCGTATTTGTGCATGCAATTGAAGAGTGTGTTTTATTAGCACAGTATAACAGCTGACAGGACAGGAAAAAATAATTTTTTAACGCTGTTTAACTGGAAAAACGAATTTTTTTACAGCATTACATACTTGAATCCTCGAAGCTAAATTTGTTTTCACGTGGAACTGAAATGGAAAGCACACTTTGTTTACAGAATTTCCGTCTGCAACGGACGCGGAACGTTACTACAAAACATTATATCAAAAATCACATAAAACCCAATTTAATCAGTGAATCTGTTCATACTTGGACGCCAAGTTGGCAACAGTAAATGGATGCCTTATTTCTATTCATCACAAAGAAAATAGGGATAGCTGTGCAGCGCACGCCTCTGTAAACTTTTATGTATTCTTACGCAGATTGGTCCCTGTAACATGCCACACACTGTGTAGTGTCTTGGTCTGATTCAGTAAAGCACTAATTGGTTAGTAATTAGGTAAAGCCTAATAACAAAAAGGGTTGTTGGTTTGAGTCTCATGTTGTGGAGATGGATGAGCTGCATTGTTTTTATAAATTGGATCCCCAGGGTGCTTAATATCGTGAATTGCTGTGATTGCACTTCTGTTTACTTCAGTGTCTGGCTCGCGTACACTCAAAAAACTGTAGAGATAGATATTGTGGCGAGAGAGTTAGGGACCATTATTATTGGTCTTATAGTCACCTTTTAAGTGACTTTTGGTTCTTCTTTCTGTTTCAGAAGAGGTCTGAAGTCTATCTCTCTTCTGCCGCTGCAGAATATTTTAATACTAATGTGGAAAGTAGTTTTGTTTCCCCTGAGGAACACGTACTTCCCAGCACCTTTGATTGTTGTCTGCAGTCAGTCAGACACTTAGCATAAATAACATGTGCCAATTATTCTTGGATGAAGCTTTTTGTTCTATGGGAGTTCTTTTTCTATGTTGGTGGTGTTTTTTTTTTTTAGTGCAAGAACACGCCTTGGTAAAGGAAAATGATTTTCAACTAATTTTTTTCTTGTGTTAATCAGCAATGGCATATTAAATAGTAATTTTGTATTTTTAAAATGGTTACTTATTCGTGAGTTACCAATGATGTACACTTAACTCATGCCATTTTTTTTTACAGTGATTCTTTTCAGTCGGTATTTTACTGCTTCTTAACTGGGGAGGTGAGTCAATGATGCATTTAATTTAATGGCTGGACAGAACTGGAAAAAATTGCTATCAATGTACATGCTCCTTTCCATGTTTTCATATAACCTCGCTACCTTATCTGCTCTCTGCCACCCAAGTTCATTATTATGTGGGAGGCTATTTACACTGACTGCTGCTGCACAAATCACCAAGAAAGAATAGAGCACCTATCAACAATCCAAACTGCCTTTTTTAATAGGAGTGTTTTTATTACTTATGGTGATATTCTTCTTCGCCACTGTATCAGTGTCTTCTTAATATCGACATCATATGGACACATCTGATATTTTCTCCAGAGATTTCAGAACAGAAGAGCAAGAGTGTGTGTGATTGGGGTGTGTGTAGATAAAAGCTGGCTCACATACATCAATAATACAATTTCTGCACTGTGGAGGAAATATATAAAATGCAAAATTTTATTAGTATTATAAGTAGCATTATCAAGTTGAAGCGTAAAATATTTAGTTTACAGAACAATGCAGAAGGTTACATTTGCATGAGTATTCCGAGGTAAGGCAGAGGGCAGACACCAAGCCTGTAGCTAGAATCACACCAGTTTTTTGGCAGATGGTGCTTAAGGCATGCGTTAGCAGGATATGTCTCCTGTCTTCAACTCGGCGTGATTAAAAACCATCTTCAAAAACGACTTCCTGAATTCAAATTCTAGCTTGACAGTAGATTAGCAGCTGAGTTTAAGCTCACATTAAAATAGAGATATTACAAACAAATCATTGGGAAAGAAAAAGAAAGAGCTTGTTGTGTTAAATCTGTGGGGTGATTTACTGACATTGTGCAAAATGAAAAACACAGACGTATCAGGTCTCATTTGCATACTGACCAATTTAAGGTCGCAAATGAGCTGAGGCGGCGCCATCGGTGCGGGTGAATAGACAGTTGAGGTGCAGAAAATGGTTTAGGAATTTGATTATTGAGCATTAAGCAATGGTGCAAATACAAGTAATTTGACATGTTTAAATAATAGTGCCAAAGCGATTCATTTTAATACTCGTCCTCCCATAAATTTTATGCCTGAAAGGCAAAAGTCATGCAAATGCATATTCATTAAGGTCATAGCGCAAAAATAAATGTGTGTTTTTATAATGCATTAGTATTCAATTCCGTTGAACTATATATATATGTATATATAAATATATATATGTGTGTTTAGTTGGGCTATAGGTATTTAGATACAACTGAAAGATATGAATAATGCACACAGTTGCTTCAGTAACGCCTCTTCAGCCGTGTTATTACTGATCGTTACCACTACACAAAAAAAAATTAAAACCTAAAAATGCATGTGTACTAAAACTGTTAAATGTAGTCTGGTCTGCTAAAAAGAACTCGACAGCCAGCGCCAGATAATGTTCCACGCGCCTCCCTATTTGGAGCTAAATAAAATAGCTTAAAAAGAATAGCTTATCGTCTGTTGCATATATGTATATATATATATATATATATATATTTTTTTTTAAGGTTCATATATAATATTTTCTCACACATACATCTGCTTATCTCTCAGCATGAGAAGGCGACAAGCGCCATCACATTGTAAACGCACGGATATGTTATGTCATACCTGAAACAGAAAAGTAGTAGATATAGTAATATTTCTCATCACGCCGCATCACAGCATATATTCAGTGAGGAAGTTTTTAGAAGGACGTGGTCCTAAAGATGAAAGATGAAATATAACGCCAGCAGGAACATCACTGTATACCAACAACAATAGACATTGAATTATGCAGAAATACACAATACAGGAACAGTTTTATGCTGTTTTATTGATTGTTTATGTTGCTAATAGCGTTAAGCATGGGTGTTGAAGGAGTGATATACAGAGCTGCTGAGGAAGCGGTCATAGCCGTGTTTCTATCGTGAATAAAACACAACTGCTGACCAGTCAGAATCCAGGGGAAGGTTTTATTAATACACACACACACACACACACAACTGTGCATTTGGCTTCCTGTCAAATGAATATCTGTTTACTCTTTTTGCTGGTTATTTTTATAATGTTACTTCTGCAGTCTAATGAACTGTCTTTGTATCTGATTTATATTTGGGGTAATAATTTGTAAGGACCCCAGGCAAGATGAGAATATTCTTTTCAAGCCGACTCTCGGCCATCGAGCTCATCCCCAAATATCTACACGGTCAACATCAAATCAGATCAAATTCATGTCAAAACTAACACTATGTCAGCTCTGTCATTCTGTTTGTCCATAAAAATAGCAATATGTTTAGACGGAAGAAAAACATTATGCTTTATGAATTCACTCATTACAACGCATGTAGATTGGTCACTTAAGTGTTTGCACATGTCATTTTATTTATTTATTTTTCTTGAGTACAAATTGCCATTATATAAATGCAAATCACATTGATGTTGTGTGAAGTCACAGATCATACACCGCAGAGTTCAGTAGACTCACACTTTTAAATCTTTTATTGTGCCAAACATGCTTCAGAAATGTTTAAGATCTGTATAATAAGCAAAGTACCTAATGCTTAAAAGTGACAGCATTTTTAATTATTCCATTTTTAATTTTGATGCCTCCCTTTGTACCAACACTTCAATGTTTTTTCATAAAAAGCAACATCCCAAACCACTGCTGACATTTCGTTTGCCACCGATTTGATTTGCATGCGTCGCTTAAAGTTTGATGATTGGGTTGTTTTTGCAATTTCGTTTCTGCTTCATTTCTGCTTCTCCTTCAATCGTGGTTTTGTCCATAAGTAGTCGGTAATTTTTTCAGAAAATGTATAACAGCCGCCTTAATGCATGATAGCCAAAAACGTAGAAAGCTAAATTAAAAGAAAGAATGAAAGAATGAAAAACACTCTTAGTACACCTCAAGCCAGACTTCACACTGAGCGATTTTGAATACTTATTCTGGCCGTCTGAGACAAAATGTTAAAATCCTAAAGCTAAAATCTGTCGCTGCCTTTGATTGTTGTCGCTTGATATGTTCAGCGCACAGCCGCTAGTGTATCAAATCTTATCCTCCATAAATTTTTTGGGCATAGTCCTGCAGCGCGACAAGCTCACTACAGACTTTCTTTGCATTTGTGGACAAGGCATGATCACAATCAATGCCAGAGATTATTTCAATACGCTCGTAAACTCACGAAATCCATCTGATATGCTGCCGCTGCTATGATTAACAGCGTTAGACTGTAGTGTGTATTGCTGCATGATACATTGTTCTTAAATATGCTGGCTTTTGCCACCATTCATATACTTTTCAGGAGTAGCCAACATTTAAGTACGTAATAATACGCATAATGGATTGCTTTTGCGCACCCTTTTAATACATCTCGACTGTCTGACCGCACAGTGTTATATTAGCAACAACTGAGATGTTCGCACAGTCTGACAAGAACAATCCCAAAGGACTTTGCACATTGTGAGCCTGGTTTAGTAGTTGAATGCCAACCCACGTGGCCTCTAGCAAGAAAAAAAAAAAAAAAATCGCTTAACCTACTGTGACATCTGGTCATTCACTCTTTTGTAATATCAAAACAAACAGCCGCTTTTAACTTATGCCATTTATGCCACTGGCTCATGCTGTTAACTCAAATCAATAACAGCCTCTTCATAACACAAAGTCTGTACATGCTATTCTCAGCTGCAGAAAGAAAGAAAAAATGTACCACAACCTGGGAGTTAACTGGATTAAATGCAACTCCTAGATTGAAAAAGCTTACATTATAACAAAACTTTACCTTGATCGGGAGCAAAATTCTTGCAGAATGGGCTCCGTGGATAAGTGCTGTGAATCAGTAATCCTCTTAAAGGAAGAGTAAGAGCCAATAACAAGATCATCAAAAGTGTCTGACTTCTACACAGGAAACCTCAAGGCACTGGTGGCCTCTAACCTTGTGGCCGGCAAACCCCATAGGATTCACTACGCAGAGGGGGTTAAAGTAGGGACTGAAGTGGTAACATCAAAGCATTATTACTGATTGATGTTTGAATTATTGTTCAAACTTTTTTAACATGAGTTTGGAGAAAAAAACTCACAAACAAGCCCTGCAAATGTCTTCACCTGCCTATATGGTGGTTACCGTCAAAAAATAATCTGGCAACTAATTCAAACCACAACGAAAATGCCCAAAAATCAGCAAATTAAATATCTAATTACATTATACTGTCAGCTTCAACATTAAAGCTTCTACAGGTGAAATGAATAGCACTGATTAATTATATTGTTACAGTTGCATCCGGCCAAGCGTGTGGATATATTTGGCAACAATTGAACGTAAATCGCGACTCGATTGTGTGTGTCCCGCTCAATAAAGCTCACTGAGACACACACTTTCGCGCGCATCGTGCCTACCAAGCCTAATGATAAAACCGTTCTCACCCGTTTGAGGAAACATGATCTAAAATGAAGTAATCATCCAAATGCTCCCCAAGAAGCTCCAGACAGAAGGTGTCTGAGGAGCCGGCGGCACAGACATGTGTTTTGATTTGCATGGTCGTGGTTTCAAACGGGCTTCAGACAATCGCTATTCCTCGGAGAGCGCCAAGTGTAGTATCGTGAGTAGTAAAAGTATCAACTGCTAATCGTTCATTTCACTGATTTGCCTATTTTCGCCATCATTTTCGATTTTGAAATGATGAAAAACTTATTTTTCACAATAAATTAAACTGTAACGCAGCCTATTGATACTCAGCTTTCATAAAACGCAAAATGGCAATACGTGAGAGTATTATGTTAGCCAAATAAAGCCAATGATAAATTTGACTGGATTCGTCTGGTTTTCTGAGCTCAGATACTGCATCATACATGGCAGAAAGCACGTGAGCAATTTTGAACTAAAATATAAGAGAAACGACATAAAATGATTCTCAAGGCCCGCTTTTGATGAGCATTCACGCTTGCGTAAGTGTCTTTAAAATGAAGAACAGAGGAGAACATGTATAAGCACATACGCTTGTGCATTCGGTCTTAAAGGATGACAGCCCAATTAGTCGCTATTGTCACTGATGTTCATCAAGCAACAAAAGTAAAGATCAATCTAAATGTTTGATATAAATATGTCTGCTTGAAGGAACGGATGAAATGGCAAACGCTGTTATAAAGAATGCATAATTAGCCTGTATAATCACTGGAAAAGAAAACCACGCTTGTTCTTCGCGAGAAGTGGTTTCGCTTTAATTTGAACTTAATTGCATGCTGTGTCTCACCACAGCTAACGAGTCGGATGGATTTTAGAGAAATTCCTAATGCATTTCTAAACCTATTCGATTTTTGCCGACTAAAAATCACTTCTGATATTTAATCGACTTGAGAAACCTAAAGCAATTCAGATGACTAAAATATGACTAATAAACGGAAAGGCATTTGAGTCGCAAAGTATGACTAAAACTAAATCAACAGGCACCGATAGCATCACCGACACAAACGCCTGTACGCCTTGGCTGCCAGCTGGCCGCGGAAAAGTAAGCAAATTTTGAATTGAATAATTGCATTTTTTACTTTTTAGCAGAAAACCTTTCTAATAACATTTTCTACTTGTTTATTTTATTTAGCTTATTCAATTTTATGGAATACTTCTAGGTTGTCTCGAGAGCTCTCATTTCTTTGCTATACAACGCACGCTGGCTTAAGGTCAGGACTGAGGAAAGACAGGAGTTTTCTTCTTTTCAACTTAGTGTATTTACTGCAGTGGCTTTGGATCACCTAACCTTTGTAAAGCTTGAAGTCGTGGACATTTTCCTCAGAATCCTCGGGACAAATATAGAATGCATTGTGCTTTTCAAGCCCTGTATATACACACCATGTTTGATGCCAGCTTATTTCTTTAACTCTTTCTGAATTTAAAAGCTGTCATGCCATAATCAATATATTGTAGCTCATGTTATTTCTTACTAATTAATTTACACATGATTTATTTAATACCATTTATTCATTCAGCAGATGTTTTTAACCAAAGTTATATAAAAGCAATAAATATGAGCGCTTTTAATGCAAAAAAAGTTTCAGATATCATTTAAAACTGGAACAAAAGAACGCCGGAGAGATTGCATGAAAGTGCATAGGTTTTTATTATTTTTGTTGTCTGTGTTTTTGAGTTGTTTAGCGTTTAATGCAGCATTGTTTTTAATAGATTAAATAAATACTGCTTTAAACAGCACAGCCAGCAAAACTAAAATGAATCAGAAGATGCGTCATAAGATTAGCTTATGATTATTTTTAAACGCTATTGAGAATGTCTGCCGCCATATAGCAGCGAGCTATGCATTTTAATTCATCGCATTTTATTAATGCTATTATTTAGTAGCATTAATCATGAAAAAGTGTAGCAGTTTTAAGAGTGTAGCGCAGTTTTTCTGCAGTTTGTCACAATTAACAGTGCAGAAAGCTCAAATGCTGAAATTAAAGGATTTTTTTTCTTTATAGGTATCGCCCGCAGCAGAAAGCGCTGGCACGCTGGCAGTGACAATCAGCGCGCTATGTGGTCAGAGTGGCGAGCCATGTCCATCCCACCACCACCCGCATCAGCTT
>NC_056700.1:5133708-5181208 GCF_018831695.1 Puntigrus tetrazona
GTGGTGTTTCTTTCTTTCTGCAGCTGAGATAGCCCATGACTTTGTGTGGCTGTGTGGTTGGAGTTAACAGCATGAGCCAGTGTATAAATCTGTTATTATTTTGTTTTGATGGCCACAAAGAGTGAACAGCCGGAGAATGTCACAGTAGGTTAAGCTGATTTTTTCTTGCTACAGAGCGTGGGTTGGCATTCTTCACAAGCCAGGCTCACAATGTGCAAGTCTTTGGGATTGTTCTTGTCAGACTGTCTGAACATCTCAGTTGTTACTAATATAACTAATACGGTCAGACCCAGTGAATGTGTTAAAAAGTGCGCAAAAGCAATCAGCATGCATTATTATTGCATTGCACTTAAATGTTGGCTATCCTGAAAAGTATATGAATGGTGGCAAAAGCCAAACATATTTAAGAACAATGTATCATGAGTAATGCCACACACGGTCTACCGCTTTTTGTTATATCATATGACAATATATCAGATGGATTTAGGTCATACGTATTGAAATAATCTCCTAGCATTGATTGTGATCATGGTTTGTCCTGAAATGCAAAGAAAGTCTGTGGTAGGCGTCGCAACACCAGGACTATGCCCAAAATTTATGGAGATAAGATTTGATCATGCATGCTGTCATTAGAATATGCCAAAGTAACAATCAAAGACGCATAGATTTGTACTTAGGATTTTAACATTTGTCTCAGGCGGCCAAATGCGTGGCTAAAAATCACCTGGTGTGAAGTCTGGCTTGATGGGTGTGTACTAAGAGTGTTTTTTCATTCTTTCATTCTTTCTTTTAATTTAGCTTTATGCGTGTGAAGCTGCCATGCATTAGGGCTGCTGTTATATATTTTTCTGAAAAATTACAAACTGTATGGACCAAAACACGGTGAAGGAGAAGCAGAAATATAGACAGCAAACGAGAAATTGCAAAACAACTCAATCATCAAACTTTAAAGCGGCATGCAAAATCAAATGGACTGTGCTAGCGAGAAATGTCCAGCAGTGGTTTGGGATGCTGCTTTTATAAGAAAAAAACATTGAAGTACTGGTACAAAGGGAGGTATCAAATTAAAATGGAATAATTAAAATGCTGCTACTTTTTTTAAACATTCGGGTACTTACTTATTATACAGATCTTAAACATTTCAGAAGCAGCGTTTATTTTAATAAAGATTTAGAAGTGTGGAATCTACTGAACTCTACGGTATGTGTCTGTGGATTTACACAACATCAACAGGATTTGCATTTATATAAGCGGCAATTTATACTCCGAAAAATAAATAAATAAAATGACATATTATGGGCTTTTAAGTTAGTAAACTTGCGCCATTAATATTGAGTGGATTCTATAAAGTATAATGTTTTTCTTCCGTCTAAATACATTATATTTTTTATGGACAAATAGAGAGAATGACAGAGTTGAGTATAAAAAGTTGGTTTGACATGATTTGATCTGATTTTGATGTTGACCGTGTAGATATTTGGGATGAGCTCACATGGACGGGTCGGCTTGAAAGAATATTCTCCTCTTGCCTGGGGTCCTACACAACGATTACTCTAAATATAAATCTGATACAAAGATAGTTCATTGTGGGACTGCAGAGTAACATTATAAAAATAACCAACTTAAAAAGAGTAAACAGATGTTCCATTCCAGCAGGAAGCCAAATGCTGATTGTGTGTGTGTGTGTGTGTGTGTGTATTAATAAAACCTTTCCTGGATTCTGGTCAGCAGTTGTGTTTTATTCACGATAAGTTAACGCTATGACTGGGCTTCCTCCAACAGCTCTGTATATCACTCCAGCAACACCCTTGTAACTGCTGTTAACAACATGTTACCAAATCAACAAAACAGCATAAAACTGGCTCTGTATTGTGTATTTCTGCATAATTCAAATGTCTGTCATTTACAGTATGAATGTTCCTGCTGGCGGGGTATGTTCTCATCTTCATCTTTGGGACTACGCCCTTCCTAAAAAACTTCCTCATAACGTAATATATACAAAGTATGCGGCGTGAGGAGAAATATTACCATCAGCTACTATTTTCTGTTTCAGGTATGACTATAAAGTGTCAGCACTGCCATACAATGTGATGGCGCTTGTCAACCTTTCCCCATGCTGAGAGATAAGCAGATGTATGTGTGAGAGAAAATATTGTATATGGTGTAAAAAAAAATATATATATATATATATATATATATATGCATACAGGCAGTGATTTATAAGCCATTCTTTTTAAGCTATTTTTATTTTAGTCTCCAAATGAGAGGCGTGCGAACATTATCTGGCGCTGGCTGTCGGGGATTTTTTATAGAATGACTATATTCTAGCAGATTTTAGTACACATGCATTTTTAGGTTTTAATTTTTTGTATGTGGTAAACTGATCAGCAATAATATGACTGAAGGCATTGCATAGGCACGACATGCATTTATGTATCTTGATTGTATCTCAAGTCAGACTATTAGCTTATAAACACATACACATATATTTATATATACATATATAGTTCAATATGAATTCGAATGCTAATGCATTAGTAGCACATTTATTTTTCGCCTGACCTTGTGATTATGCATTTTGCATGACTTCACTTTCTTCAGGCAGCAAAATTTGGTGGGAGGACAGTATTAAAATGAATCATGCAACGCTATTGACTGTAGCTTGTCAAATTACTTGCATTTGCACCATTACTTACCGCTCCAATAATCAAGTCCTAAACCATTTTGCACCTGTGTCTATTCAATTCGCGATTCGATGAGCGCCGCCTCAGCCTATTTGGCACCTTGCGTTGGTCAGTATGTAAATGAGACGATAAAATGGGTGTTTTTTTCATTTGCACAACGTCAGTAACTGACCCAGATTTTAACACAATAGCTCTTTCTTTTTCTTTCCCAGCGCGCAGGTTATACCGTCTATTTTAGTAACGGCAGTTTAGGCTCGGCCGCTAATCTGTCAAACCGAGATTTGAATTCCAAGAAGTCGTTTTTGAAAGAGATGGTTTTTAAACCACGCCGAGTTGAAGACAGAGACATGTCCTGCTAACGCATGCCTTAAGCACCATCTGCCAAAAACTGTGCGTGATTCTAATACAGGCAGATAATCACCCTCTCGCTAGCCTCAGATACTCATGCAAATGTAACCTCATGCATGTTCTGTAAACTAAATATTTTGGCTTAACTTGATAATGCTATCAGCTACTAATAAAAATTTTACATTTTATATATTTTCTCCCACAGTGCAGAAATTGTAATGATGTGTATGTGAGCCAGCTTTATCTACACACACACCCAATCACACACACACTTGCTCTTCTGTTCTGGAAATTCTGGAGAAAATGTCAGATGTCATATGTCATACAATGATATCGATATTAAGAAGACACTGATACAGTGACTGAAGAGGCATCCTATAAGTAATAAAAACCTCCCTATTAAAAGAGTATAGTTTGCAGGGTGTTGATAGATTGCTCTGTTCTTCTTGGTGTTTGTGTGCAGCGAAGTCAGTGTAATAGCCTCCCACATAATAATAGACTTGGGTGGCAGAGAACAGATAAGTGTGTGACGGGGTTATATGGCTGTGGAAAGGGCTTGTACATTGATAGTAATTTTTCAGTTCTGTCCAGCCATTAAATTAAATGCATCATTGACTCACCTCCCGTTAAAGAAGTAAAATACCGACACAAAGAATCCCTGTAAAAAAAAATGGCATGAGTTAATTAACACATCATTGGTAACTGCGAATAGTAACCATTTAAAAATACAAAATTACTATTTAATATGCCATTGTGATTAACACAAGAAAAAAGTGTGGTTTGAAAATCATTTCCTTTTACCAAAGGCGTGTTCTTGCACTAAAAAAACACCACCAACAAGAAAAGAACTCCTCGGAACAAAAGCTCATCCAAGAATAATTGGCACATGTTGTTACTAAGGTGTCTGACTGACTGCAGACAACAATCTAAGGTTGCTGGGAAATAATGTTCTCAGGAAACAAAACTATTTTTCCACATTGAAGCCCTTAAAATATTCATGACGGCAGAAGAGGAGATAGACTCCTCAGACCTCTTTTCAAACAGAAGAGAGCAAGAGATCCCACTTAAAAGTGACATAAGACCAATAATGGTCCCTAACTCTCTCGCACAATGTCTATCTCTACAGTTGTTTTGGGTGTGCATGACCAGACACTCAGAGTAAAACAGAAGCACAATCAGCAATTACGATATTAAGCACCCTGGGGATCGATTGCATAAAGCAATGGCTCATCCATCATCCCTTATGGGACTCAAACCAACAACCTTTTGTTATTCGGGTTTTACCTAATTACTAATAATTAGCGCTTTACTGAATGGATAAGACCTCCTCCACGAGTGTGGCATGTTACAGGATTCAATCTGCGTAAGAATACATAAAGGATTTAGAGACATTGCTATAACAGCTATCCCTATTTTCTTTGTGATGAATAGAAATAGGCATCCATTTACTATTGCCAACTTGGCACGTCCAAATGTAGACAGATTTACACTGATTAAATTGGGTTTATGTGATTTTGATGTAATGTTTTGTGTCGCTCACGTCCGTTGCAGACAGAGTGTAAACAAAGTGTGCTTTTCCATTTCAGTTCCCGTGGAAACAATTTAGCTTCTAGATTCAAGTATCTAATGCTGTAAAAATCTCGCTTTTCCAGTTAAACAGCGTTAAAAAATTATTTTTCCTGTCCTGTCAGCTGTTATACTGTGCGTGAAACACACTCTTTAATTGCATGCACAAACACGATGGCGTACAATGTAGCCTGCATCATTTCCAACCTGGTCTGCGCTAAAAATCTGTGCACGTTTTTGTACAACACCATTTTGTAACGGTCATGGACTTACTGCAAATTTTGTTGCAGTTTCAAAGAGAAATGTTCACTGAGTGGTACGATAAAAGTTTGCTGGCATATTACATTCATAGAGGTACTTATTGTGGCATTTCAGAATTGAAATATCCATTTATTTTGGAAAATACACCCTACACGATAACCAACTTCTAAACCTACCCACTAGTGTTAAAACGCAATTGTTTAAAACAACCATGTCATTTCCACTTCTCTTACACAGGTTTGAACTGATTTGTTGTACTCCGTGAGCTACCGCTTATGAAAACCCACAGATATGAAGCTGGATATGTGTGATGCTAACGCTCAAAAAGCATTGTTTTTCAAATATCCCAGCACATTAATATTCAGATTTGCTCAAAACTTGAATAGTGGCAAATCCTTTAAATATGAAAACACAGGCTGTGAGTCAGAAGCGCCGGACTGTCCCTTGCAGAGTTGGAAATTCCCCAATTTACAGAGAAACAGCTGACATTGGCCGCCTCTGTCAGGTCCACAGAATCAGTCCTCCTTAAATGCATTGAACACACTTTAATATTTGTGCTGGAACTGTTCTGAACAGTACTGTAAACACAACTTTAACCACACATTTCTTAGTTGTGTCCTCTTTTGGAAGCACAAAGTAGTTTCACTTCCCTCAATGAAATACAGTCTAACTACTTTCTTTGTATATACATTTAGGTTAGTTTTATGAAATAAACCCACACTGTGACGTAGAAAAGTGGGGATTTGTTTAAACAGGGCATTTTAGGAGGGCATAGCTTTTGAATATCTCTTTGGACTTTATTACTGTATCTATGCACTAACAGCAAAAAGTTATTTTCTTGTGGGCTCTGAATCATTGAAACGACTTTGTCCGGTGAGAAAAGACATTGACAGGCACAAATATTCAGTGCTTTCAGTATATGAAGCTAAACAAATACAGCACGCCTTGACTCACAGAGAAACAAAAAGCAAGGTTCTCAAGCCTCTTGCCCCTAGAGGAGAAAAACTATACAGACGCATCTGCAACAAAGTCAAGCTCCAGTAGGCAAACTCTTCACTTGCAAGGTGCTTTCATCAGCATGTTCCAGATTCTTAAAGACCTTCTACAGTCACTGGTGCAGGGCCTCATCTGTGTGTCCCAAATCACTTTGACCCTCTGGGTTTGCCAAGAGATCAGTGTTTCGGCATTCAAGCCATCATATTCAAGCCTGTCATTGTCAATCGCTTAATGCGAAACAAGGTTCTTCATATTATTACCATAAGATGATGTAATCTGAAAGGATAATAACATCTAACTCTCGCACTTTGTATTCATTTAGTAGTTAGCACCCTTTAGTCTGTCTTTTACATCTGTGCAATATTCTACTACATCCGTGTCTGTCGTTTGTTGAAAAACAGCAAGAGGCTGGCTAGAGACACATTGTTCAGCATCTGCAAATCTTTCAGATCTCACAAATCAGGCGGTCCGCTGACAAGTCCCCAACAATTTCATAATTACATTTTTAATGAAGCAGTCTCTCTTGAATTGCCACCTGTAGTGTTATGTCAAATTCATTAGCTAGGTCCTGAGGTAAATGGAGGAAGAGGCCAACAGACACATACACACACACTTCGGATGATGTTTGACCAAACTATGCAAATTACTATGTAGCTTTAGAGCAGATCTCAAGGATTGGGATCAGGCCCAATCAAGTATTTTTTACCCGATTGGTATCGGGTTTCTCCTAAACCCAATCCTGGCGGCCCCATACTGAACAAATATGGATATGACTGTTAAACAGATTTTTTTATTTATTTTAAGAACATTAGGCTACTTTTTAGCCTGGAGTTGGTTAAAGCTGCAAGGATATCGGCAGATACTCTATATTTAATGACTCAGATCATTTTGGGGTACAAAAATTGATTGGGGAACACTGAAATTTTGAACACTGAAACTGAAAGGTTTGATAAATAATACATGAAGTTTAAAAGAAACGTAACATGCCATGCTCAATGTAAGTGCACAGAAGACTGAGAAGAAGAAGTTTGTATGTTTCCGAGATGATGGCCAATGGGATTTTGGCAGGAAGTGGAGCAAGTGGGAATTGGGCAGGAATTGGAGCTGCATTAGTCATGAACCCAGAAACAAGATTTTGGTATAATAACATATGGCTTCATGGGCGTATTCAGTGAATGAGAAAGAATGCAAATGAAAAGGATTCGCATGGCAACTGCAATTTTGATCATAACCCATATGTTGTTGTCCCACTGTGAAGCCTGTTTTAGAGCACTTTCACAACTAGATTTTAGTGAATGTAAAATATATATTAATTGGACTGCACTGGCACTATCAGACAAGAGCTAGGCTTCATGACATAGCTCTTGTCTTTGGGAGAGTTTATAGCTGAATCAAATTTGTTTCATAAGTAATACATTTTGCAACATGTAAACTGTTATAGAAGTAAACTTAAAACCGATTTGAGCTCAACAATAACATCTTTTTTCTTCCGCTCACTGCTGAATTAAACTTGTTTCCTTATTGATGAACTTTGCACAGTTACTGACAGGAGAAATAATGACATTCTTTTATTGTTAGAGTTGCTTTGCAGCAGAACATGAATTTGAGAGAAGATGCATTGAAACAGTTGTAAATAAATATATAAATAACATGACTTGAGCTGATAAATGGGCTTTTTACGGTAAATTAGCATCTGTTTTCCTAAAGTACAAAACACCTTTAAATTTACAGTGAAAATAACAACGCTTATTTTAGTATTTTTCTACTTTCTGCTGCCTAAGACTGTCTATTTTAAAATAAAAATAGGCTTTCTGCGTCATTTCACCACACACAGTGAAGGAAATAAATAAAAATATCTAATAACAAGGGCCTTGACTCCCATATAGCCATTAATCCAGTGACGTGGGCAGCTGATGTTGAGATGCTCTGTGTGCCTACACTTTTTCTGCCTTTCAGAGCAGCAAACTCTCACCCACTCTAACTATTGACAGCAAACTGCAACAGACCCACACTGACAAATTATATAAATATGTTATGATATAATTAGCTTCGAAATGTAATCAATTAGCAATATGCCACTAACAGTGGTTTATAACAAATGAACGGTGACAGAATTACTTCTGTAATCTTGCATTCACTTCCTCAATTCATTTTTTTATTTACATCTTCAGTTAAAGAGGGGCCAATGCATTTACAGTAAAAAAAGAATAATTATTTGAAATGTGTTTTCCCATTCATTTATTACAATAAATACGTCTTATTTAATAAACCAAGATTATTCGCCTTTAAATTCCTCCGATAAAGCTTCAATATTGCATGTAACATTGCTTGTTTTGGCCATGACAAGAAAAATAATATATACAATTTAAAAAAAATATATAGAAATGACATATTTCAGAGCTGTGTGCATCAAATTTACTTTTTATTTTATGACAATCACAATTTCTATGCATAGACTGGTTTTAACTTTATTATTATTAATACTGAGAAAAGGGTCTGAATACTTAGGACCATGTGACATTTCAGTTTTTTCTTTCTTAATAAATCTGCAAAAATGTCAACAATTCTGTGTTTTTCTGTCAATATGGGGTGATGTGTGTACATTAATGAGGAAAAAATAACTTCAATGATTTTAGCAAATGGCTGCAATCTGTAATTAGTTACATTAAAAATAGTTACATCTGTAATTAATTTTCTGTACTTACATTTATAATGACACTGTTGACCCATCCTTTACCTTAATCCACCTTAAACCTACCCATACTATCAAACCTGTCGCTAACCTTACCCGTATCCACCTCAGTGGCAGCAAACGTGTTTTACAATACAATATGAACACAATAAGTACATGTTTTTATGCAGTAGTACACAAGGCCACCTAATATAAAGTGTGACCTTTTTCAAGCAGGAAATAATTATCGCTATTGTTAGCACATTCTCTCTAATGTAACGTCTACAGTATGCCCATCTACAAAGGTCTTCTGATTCCATTTAGAATTTTCTTTGTGCGCTTTTAAAATAATTGGGAAAGTCTTCAGTGATCCTTTAACTGAGTATCACATTTTCATAAACAGAGTCACATGGCTGAGCCAGAACGAAACTGCTGCTCATTTGTTTGATTTGCAATCAAGCAGTATTCTTCTCCAGATTAAGACACATGCGACAGTGGTACAGTACTCTGCAGCTGCGAGCACCTTAAGTGCTTGAGTTTCCCTGCAAATATTTCTAGCTGTGTGTCTCTATGATTTGTGAATTAATCATTCTTTTGCATTTCAGTAAATTGGCCAAAGCATTCGGCATTGAACCATCTGAAGTGGTTTCGCACTAAAAACGACCAGTATTTATCTACTTAAACTTGATTTTAGCCTAACAATAAATGTTTTAGCTTGTAAACTAAAAGTATAAGATTCTGCTGTTTGAATTAATCTGTTGAATAAAAGACTAACTGACTCATTAATACAGTGTTTTGTTGCCACCATAACATTTCCGCCAATCGCTTGAGGTATTCGGCCAATCACAAGGGCACTGGATAGCTGGCCAATCAGACCACACCTCACTTTTTAGGAACGATAAACTTTGTACAAATCGACCCATTTCGGGAAAGCAGGGCTTGGAGGAGAAACAATAATGTACAGTATGTGTTTTTTTAAAACGTAAACACATTGCATTACACCAAATACACAAAATAATGTTCTTTTTAGCAACACCATATGACTTCTCTTAATGAATCCTTGAGAGTAAATGAAAATGGCTTGTAAGCATAAATTTACATGAATAACATACGATTAAATACATAGAATTGCTTTACTCGTGTTTAATAATAAACTGCTCGACTTGTTTTGCAAATAATGTTACATGAATGCTGGACAGAAGGTTTTCTCAGAGGTGAATTTAACATGAGCATATACAAATCGTTCTAATTTCTTTGCTTTGTTTGTGTGCAGTCATTTCCCCTCTCTGTGTACTCCTTCAGGCGCTCTTGCATGCAAAAAGCAGCGTCCTGATTCTTTGGACGGGACCACACCTTCCTCTGGCGCTCGAAGCAGTCATTAAAAGGCCAGATTCTCTTATTAAATGCCAAAAGTTGAAATATGGTCCAAATCACACAGTCTGGAGCAAGCCAAAACATATCATCCAAATCTGCTTATATTGACTGCTTCAGGAAGAAAAACACTAATTTATAAAAAAAAATGTAAAACAATGGGTTGTTTGCATCAAAACAAACGCAAATGACAGATTCAGTGTAAGAGTTGTAATACCAGGGCATAAGAGTCCTGCTAATACGCAGAGAGTAAAGTAGCCGCTGGCGTTTCATACATACTGCCTCAGCATGCACATCAAAACACATCTTGTCAATAGTAATTCCAAGATATTTGTAGCCGCAAACCGTTTCCACCATTTGACCTTTTTATATAAGTCAGTTTGTGGAACAGAAAGGCTGGATCTTCACTACTATGCCTTTAGTCTTTTTTACATCAGCAAAAATAACAATAACAGCATTCAGTGTTGGGAGTAAAGCATTATAAGTACAAGAGTCAATTTTTTCAAGTTACTAAAATTATGCATTCATTTTTAAAAAAATTTTTCGAAAATGTCCCATTTATTCCTGGCATTCGTTTAAGGCGTGCTCTCTATTGTACAGACATTATTTTACATTTACTTCGGTCCGAGGCTAATTAATGTACCGCTTGTTCTCGAATATTCCACATTTTTTTCTGTGTAGATATAAATTCTATGCTTTCGCAGCCTGCCCTGTAATGACAAAACGCCAAAATACCCAAGATGTTTCACTTGCGTAGTTTTGAATGAGAAAAAAAATGCAAAGTATTAAAGGGTCATATGATGCGATTTAGAATTTTAAGCAGAAACTGGTCACTCGAACTCGACTTTTATGAAAAAAACAAGTCAGATAAGATTAGAAAAACAATGCAAAATAACTTATTTTCTATAAAAGGTAACACATTTTAACGCGTGACATTTAAAAGTAACTTTCCCCAAATCTGAAGTCATCAGCAATTTCTAAAATAAATCTGTCAGTTTATTTGCCCCTTTACAAAAAGGGGCAAAAGAACACAGAATTATCTTAACTAAGGTCTAGTTCTGGTTTAAGTTAAGCCACGTTTGTGAAAGCGGGCCATAGGGTACACGCCTACTTTTAAGACGCCAGTACTGACACACAGATATTTCAACTATGTGCTTAAGATGCGTTTGCACAGCAGAAGAAGTCATTGGAGAAAGAAATGTAGATCGAGAATCATTTTGGAATCAGGTCGTGACTCCCAGGATCGGATCGGGTTGTGAAGTGTCTGAAGATTCCACTCCTACCTTGCCTGCATGTCAACCTGTTGTTTGGGACTTCTAAACCAAATGATGAACCTTTCATAACCCTAATAAGGGCACTTAAAAGCAGAAGAGGAGTCTACAAAGAAGAGTCATCATAATCACTTTTAATTAAGGCAGTTAAGGCATCATCGTGAAGCCTGTCCGTGAAAACAGTTCATACCTGACCAATCTCTCCAAACATTTCATCACCGAGGATGAAAGTATCATTTGAATTTCTTTGGATATTTTACCTTTGCTGCAGGCATTACTATGGCCTCGTTGCACAAATGAGGTATTTTCTGAAGATCTGAAGCAAAACTTTTATAGAAAACAGGATCCGGGTGATCTGCACATCTTCGGTAGTCGCCTCCAATCTTAAATGGACATGAAGATTTCATTACCTCTCTCTCTTTAAAACCTTGTGTAACATCCAGCTAGTGCTGGGCAATTTCTTTGCATTTTATTTTCAAGGGGAAATGAATAGACTGAGACTATGCGTAAGAAGTGTAATAACGTTTTTTAATCATCTGGGCAATATATTGCACAATATATTCACTCGCATCTCGTCAGTTAGGCTGGTTCTTTGATTAGTGAATAATCTCCATCACCTGTTTTCAAATGGAGCGGCAGTTAACAGACAGAGCTGTAGATCGCTGGCAAACTACAGAATATAGGCTTCGGTGTCAAAAATGAATCACCCGCAAAACTGAACGCCATATTGATCAACAGTTGAAAACAAATGATGGAGATTTACCGCTAATCAAGGAACCAACTTTACTGGCGAGATGCATGAATATATTACCCAACCTTGCATTCAACTGATTCAAAAAGTTATTTTCTTATGCATAGTCAGTTCATCTCGATGGTAAAAATCACCTTATTCTTACTATTAGATCTAGTTGTAATATGCATGCTCTCTCAAGCAGAGCCAAGTCTACTTCTTCAAAGAAATTATTCCATGTAATTATTTTTGGCCATCTTTATCTTGCGCTTTATTTATTTTTGCAGAGTGTTCTTAGTTTATGAGCGAAACACATGAAATGTACTTTTACTTTTAATCAATAGGATATCTGGTTATCCACAGACAGCCTCACGACTCTAGGATTATTGGAAAGTTTTACATTAACCCTTGAAAAGTTGTACGTTTTAAAATAAGTTTTTCATTTTCAGTCTTTCATTCATTTTATGTACCGTTTTAATTTCACATAAAATGCTCTATTTTCCTTTGGAAACCAACCAAGTATAAATAATACATTTGTAAAATTAATCTTAGAGATCTTTAACTTTTCCTTGAACAGACAAGATAGATATACAAAGTTGTTAGAGAATTGTCATGGTTGTCTTTTCTATTCAATGAGAATAAAATATATATATATATATATATATATATATATATATGTATATGTATATTATTGCATATCAAAACTGAATTGATGTTAAACAGTAACAGAAAAACCTGTCTTCTGTGATTTGATTGGTTATCTCAGTCATTTTACACAGTTTATATGTAAAGTCTTAAACTTAATGGCTGCTGCTGTGTAACATCAGAGTAATTACATGCTAAATACATAGGGATTGTCTGCTTAATATAAACCAAAAGTGTCGTTACTAATGCCCTGTTACACATTACCTAACATTAGAGCTGTAGACACTCTGTACCAGTGTGGTTACATGCGCATACACATCTAGTTACTGTGTAAGTGCACATGTATTAGGACCACAACATAAAGTGGAACCAAGCAGGGTACTGTCCTTTCAAATGAAGACCATGCAACCATTGACCATGTGGTTAACAGAAACATGGTAGAAGCTGCCAAATTAATTCAAACTAACCTAAAAAGGTCAGCTGTCAGCTCCACCATCAAACATTCAGCCAACAAAACCAGTCTTTTTGCAGTACATTAAATGGCATTACTGTGTAGTGAACAAAATATTATTGTTACATAATTATACGTTATTTACAGCCATATGATTTACAGCATACCGTCTTTTACTCAGAATTGACGGAAGACAACCCTGTGGCCGCTCACACCTATCGACTGAACATTTGCTGTCTGTTGTGGAAATCATCAAAGAAAGGCATACGACTGTCTGAAATAAAGCAGGTTGCGGATTTCCAAAGCAATGACACCTTTGCCATTGAGGCATCAATCAGCGGTCCAGCTACCGCTTGCCTTTTAAAGAAGCAGCGGAGCCTTTTACTATAAAACATTACATAGAAACTTTCCTACATTTGATCTAAGATCATTTCTCCAATGGTTTCAGATCTTCACCTTGCCAATGCCCCCAATTAATGCCATCAGCACATAAAAGAGCACCAGTGAATGCCCGGATCCTTTACACAAGAAGACCAAATACCTCCAGGTTTCTGTGAAACTAATTTACTAGTTGGCTTTTTGAGAAAATTCAACCTCGAGTGAAACAAAGAAGCGGGCAATTTTTGCAACATTATTTCCTACAACTTGAGAGTTTCAAGTAAATGGGGAAATCTATGATTTTTTGTACACATTTTTCAATAATTCAAAACCAAAAGAAATGAATGATTCGTTTATGAACTGGCTCTGTATTACAGCTTATAACGTTGTAAATAATGTTCAGTTTCAGTTTCACTTCATGCATCTTCAGGAGCCATGGGTATTCATTTTATGTTACTTGATAAGCTGTTTTGTTCTCAAAAAACATGCAGCTGCTGTCTTGCATTTTATGAATCATCAAGGACCTTACTCTTCTAAGGAGAAAAAAGTCACATCCATCTTGCATGGCCCGAGAGAGTGAATATATTAGCAATACATTTTCATTTTTGAGTGAACTATGCCTTAAGGTATAGTGCTGGAGTTCATCATGTTTTTTTCATTACTGACTACACACTACAGTGCCAGTATCAACTATTCTTCGCAGGTGTCAGTGTGCCAAAAGCATAGTGTGGGCATAACCTAATTAGTCAACGGGCAAGCAACTGATTGCCTGGACAATGTGAAGGAAACATCTCATTGTGTGTAGCTGCTATATGTGCTGTGGCAGGCTGTAGACTAGATCTTAGATCATACTCTATAACATTTCTAAATGAACTCGAGCAGGTCTGTCAGGATGCATACACACACACACATACACACACACACATATATATATATATATATATATATATATATATATATATCAGTTACATTATTGCGTGGTACAATGTCAGTTTGCAATTACCATGCAGAACTTTTTCAAAAATAGTTTCAGGCTCAGTTCACGAGTCTCTATTTTTACACCATATTCCCTTGACCTCAATTAAATACAGTAATACGACACTACATGGAGGTCTGCAATGACAATTTCGGAAGAAATGATAAGCCTGAATTTGTCACAGTGTTTTTGCAAAAAATAGATTTTGTGGATAAATCAAGAACCAATTTTATTGTTTCAGTTTATTTTGGAAACGTGTAATGGGCATCTAACAGGAATAAATCAGCATATTAGAATGATTTCTAAAGAATCACGTGACACCAAGGACTGTAGTACTGATGTTAAAACTGTAGTATTTCCATCACAGTAATATATCTATTTTTATATCTACAGATATGTACTTATTTTAACTTTTTTTTCAATTTAAGAGTGCATTTTACAATACAATTACAATATTACTTCTTTTCTTTAACATACATTTCACCTATAAACACTGGAATGGTATTGTATATTGTATTTTTTTTTATTACGTGCATTTAGCAATTACGTTAGCCCCAGCAGAGCATTTAAAAAAGAAATAATAACCTTCCAAACATGAAGGAAATTGCTGCAATTTCAGCTGAAAGCCCTGCACACTTGTTCTGCCTTAGTTTGGTATCTTCGGTTTCTTTTCAGGGATGTCTCATGAATTATTTTCTTTGGAAAAAAGGATCAAAGAAGACAGGATGGAAGACAGGATGAAAAATAAAAAAGAACCCCAACAGTACTGCACCATTTACTGCATGCACTACACAATAATAATAATAATAATAATAATAATAGTCCAAAATCAAATCATTGAGGCTGCTTTAAAATATTATATATACATAAGATATGTATCCCAAAAGGACTGCACGTTCACAAAGCGTGTACATAAGATGTGCCTTTCAAGATCTCCTATAAAGTATATTATTTCAAAATATGGCTTGCCAAGATTCACACAAACATGATGCTGTCTTGTCTGAACGTTAAGTATTACATTCATTCATTCATAATTGACATTCTCTAAGGTGCACAGAGAATCTCTTATTTGCATCGCTGCGTCTACACTTAATGAGATGAATGAAACTTCTGGCAATTTAAGCAGAAAGTGGAATCTAAACGCCTCAGGTTTGCTGTTCAAGAAATCAACAAATATGTCTTTTGATTGGACACAATTTTCAACGCTGCAAAAAACAGAGCGCAAACCGTAGCGCAGTGCCAAATCTGCAATAAAATGCCATTAGCTTTAACCGAGGGTGCTTTTGATTTAGTTTGAGAGTGCTTAGCGCCGTAGAACCGGGCCTGTCTAGACATGTGACGGTAAGAGCAACAATCATGAGCATCTGTGTACAGACATAATGTGCCACTGACCTGAAAGGACTGTAGAAATGAGTTGAAATATATGAACACAATTTGAGATATGTCATCCTCGCCTGGGTTTACAAAGAACAGCATGTATGTGATACCAAGCAGAGGCAGAAGCACTAGAGTGGCCTTCACCGCTTTCCTGTAGTCACAGAATGAGAGAAAATTAAAAAAAAAAAAAAAAGCAATTAGATTTATGGCACATAACTAATTAGACACATTCCCTAACTTCAATTATGGAGACTGGTTACTTTTTAAAATACTGACAAAATGTATGACAACCAACAAATTGACACCAATAAGGGCTTTACTATACTCTGATGTCCCAAATATATAATGGTTGTTCGACCATATGAAATGCAATGCTCATTAAAATGAAGGTTTCAAAAAGGTTGCAACAGAAGAAGCAATCAGGTTGATTTTTCTTACTGCAATAATCTAAACCTTTTCCACTTCAGATAACTTTGTGTGCAGTGGACATGGATGTTAAAGGTTCTTCATGGAACCACCAATGTCGATGAAGAACCTTTAAACGCTGTTGACATCTGAAGGTTAAGTACTTACAAAGGTATAGACACGTGGAGTTCCCGCTCTCCCTGTGATCGGGGAACAGACCAGCAGCTGAATTCTGATTATTTTCGCTATAATGACTGCGTGCCAGAGGCATCATGCTCCAATAAGCTTTTCAAACGGAATCATTTCCATTTCATTCCAAACCATTAATTTCCTCTTACCCTTAAATATAGTATTTTGTCCACAGTGTATCACTTGGCCTCTTATCAAATGTGACAGCAAATATGGCTGTGACTGACAATAAGCCAGCAGAAGAAAACGAGAAAAGATGTAAAACTATGATTTTTAGACACCGTTCGGCAGCAGACCGAATATTGTAAGAAGCAATTTAATATTTCAGTACAATAAATAGCTATGCTTTGCGTATCTTCTACTTCAGTCTCGCCACGGTTCTTGCTAACACTTCGTCATCGTGTGGCTTCAGAGCTGCCTAAGTATATTCAAGACACCTCTGTGCACTGAAAACACCTTTTGTGATAGGCTACATAATGATTTCCTTGCATGCTCTGAATCCTAATGTAAGCTACAGTATAGCGTATATTATTTGCGTTATTTATGCAAACTATTGTTTGTATGCACTTTATAGTGTTGGGTCATTCACAAACTATTAAAAATTAGATGTCCCATTTTACATGAGGTGGACCTTAATTACTATGTACTTACATTAAAATGAATCATTCCATACCATGCGCTGATTCTATAGCATATACATACAGGTTTTACTTATTTTTTGATTTAAGTACATGTCAGCAATTGCCACCTAAGTGCGTCCAAGTTAATAAATTGAAATACAAAGTGTGTGTGATGGAAAATATTGCACGATTAAAAGTGTCATAAGACATGATCAAAACAGGCAGGGTCAAACAGGGCGGTCCAATAAACAAGCGAGGGTCAAGCCACAGCAAACTTAATCCAAAAGGTCAAGACAGAAGAAAAATACAAATACCAGGCAGAGGTCGGAACACGTTTGATCAAAATCTGAGCTGATCTTAAATAAACAGGGTAACAAGTAACAAGAGGGAGGAGCTAATCAGTTAGCGAGGAAACTAACAATGTGGGCAGGGAACGTAGAAACAACGGGGAGCAAATACTTCAAATAAGAGTCCACAAACACCAAGACGGAACATAGACTGAAATCCTGACAGTAGTAGTATGTCTACCGATATAGCCCTAAAAATAACTTGAATTAATGCAATGGCATCATCTGAACTAGCACTACCTTGATGTTTATTAAAATGACAATATATTATAGTTTGTGCAAGGAATATGAAGGGCCGTGCATGTTGGGTTGAAAACGTCAGACAATAACAGCAGTAACCTTAATGATATGAAATACTCTTCTGAAAGCAAAAGCAGCCCACACGAGGAAAAAATAAAAGTGCTGTCATCCTCTCTGCCAACATTGTGTGGCAAGTTGGCCACAGGTTAAGCACAAGTCATTGTTTTCTTAGGAAAATGTACAAAATATTGTTAAAGTTAGTAAGTATGGGTTCTGATGAACTCTGAAATCCAAGCAACAATGAAATCCTAACTTTTTTAAGAAAAGAGGATTAATTATACATAAGCTTGTCCTCGAGACTCAGACTCACTCCATTAATACTTAGCAAATCAAGTGAAACGCTACAACAAAGTGTGCAAATGCATCCTCAGCAAACGCCGATCAAAGGTCTCGTTTTATTCTGACTGAAGTAAGTATCGCCTGAGATACGTTCACATTAGCAAGTCATGCTTTCAGGTCAAAAAGTTTCAAAATCGTAGACTTCATAGAGTAAAAACGTAAAAAAACTGAAACTTTAAAACCTCAATCCTCAAAACCAAGTCACCTTAGGTGACATGACAACACAAACTTGTATAAAGGAAAGAATAGCTTTTTCTGATTGGGTTTAGAACAGATAATAGCTTTAGTTTCTATAGTGGCATCCAGTCCTTTGTTATCGGCGGGGTTCCTCAGGGATCTATCGTTGAGCCTCTTTAGTTTGTACCTAAATGATCTTCTAGAAGCTTTTGCTGATGTAATTATTCAAATACATGCAAATGACACCGGGATTTATATACATGCGAAAATTAGAGTACAGGTGGCACTCAAATTATCTTCAGCACTGACAAAAAACACTGATTGGCTTACTCCATGCTAAATGCTCAGAAAATGTACCTGTAAACGTAAAGATGAACGTGAAACGGGATTGCATTCGGCTTGAGCAAACGCATTCTTACTGCTCCTGCTCAGTACAGTTATAGTAGCAATAGTTAGAAAAATCTTTACCTGTATTGTATTGTTTCAGATGTGGTCGAGGCCCTCAGCTTTGTCATTAAAATGCGCACTATGTTGAAAAGGAACACAAAATTGATCTATATCAGAGAGAAAGAAAAGATGCATGTCAGTGATAACGCATTTTCTCGAAATAGTTTGATCTTACTGCACATAACATGAAGACATTTCAAGAGCTCATAAAGACACCCGTAGGTATTGCCAAAACGGTCATTTTGTTCACTTTCGTTCAAATTCGACACACAGTTTTTCTATTTGCTGGAGAAACTGACAAACACAAATCAGAGGAAAGCAATAAAACAATAATACTTACAAGAAGAACTAAAATCACAGGCCCTGATAAATGTAGTCTATGTACTTTCCAGGTTCCTTGCCAAACCAGCATCTGAAACAAAGGTTTTGTTAAGTATATGGACTGCTTATAGTTTACTCTTTATATATTATTTGTGGACTTTTTATGTGTTCAGTTCAATAAACCTTTAGTCAATAACAGTAATGAACATATTTTTATTCATTGATATTGTCAATGTTATGTAAACTCAATAATAGTTCACTAACTTACCTTACAGAATGTAACTATTACTGTTATATATAATTGAACTTAAGTTTTTTTAATGAAAATAATTCAAAGTGTACTTATTTTTGTAAGGGTCCTGTGGCTTCTACATATTCAGGCTTATTTTCACTTAATTCAAATAAAATAAGAAGTTGAAAAAGCTCCCAATGACTTTCACTGAAGAAGGATCTGAGTCATCTCATAATTGCTTAGCAATTCACTAAAAACAATTCAAACGCATACAGCACTATGGCAGTGTGTTTTTACAATTTCACTGTCACAAACAGGTTACACGTCATTTTGTGTTTTTTTCACTCTAATCATAAGCATTTCTCTTTGCAAATCAGCAACTTACTGTTCGTTTTCATTGTAAAGTTTTCCAATGGCCCACGCTATAATTATCGGACACGGTATACCTGAAAGAGAGAAGATTGCGTACATTGACAAATCATACTTCACAAACAGCAACCGAAGAAAACATGAAAACGAAACATTGTTTTCCCAATGGGTTATTATCTCTTGAAACAGCTGTGCCATTTTTGTGTAAAATATTTCTGTGCAAAAAGCTTTTTATCCTGACCACCCACAACTTAATCAGACGCTAAACGCACTGAACCTGTGCTGTGGGAAGTTTGTGTGATTTTTCATATGCACATCGTTCACAAATGTCATCACTATTTGCCTGCCACAATTAACACTGAGCCATTACTGCCCACAGAAAGATGGATGAACAAAAATGCGTTTGGAAATGTGTATGTGCATTTCTGTTGATCATGCCATTCATCAAAAGATGATAAAAGACAGAAGAGTATTAAACACTGGCACTTTTACATTCGTAATCTGATAATTGCATATAAACATGTATATAAACAATGCACAATTCTCCTTTGCATTTTGATGAAAACATAATGAACAAAAACATTCTCTTAAGTGTTTGATCATACACATTGTAAGTCGGTCTTATTTCAACAAAGCCACATTGAACAAAGAGTCATCCTCTATGTGAGCAGGGAGGAAGAAATCATTTACCATTAAACACATCTGCTGAAAAATATGCTTTTTAGTTATAAATTAAAATTCAATAGTAACAAAACACCTTTTGTTACCACACTATGCTGTTTGGCAATATTAAACAGCCAAATATTATTAACCGTCACCTTCTATTCTGACCATTAATCAAACAGGGGTCATGATAATTACAGCTTTAAGAGTGCTCAAAAAAACAGCTCACTCAAAGTGAATCTCATGTTTTAAGTTATTTCAAATTTAATTTCATTTGGATGTGACTGAAAATGATAGTCTGAGTGGGTGAGTTGTTTGCTTTGTAATTAGTACCTCCATTTCCACTAATTTGTTTGACTGATTCATGCCAATTTACGAACACGATAGGCAGGCATTATAACACAGCAGGGGTAATGAGCCGATAGCACGATTGAAACATTGCCTCATCTCATGACCTTTTGCATGTATAGCAGTTTCTCCCTCACACTCAAGCAATGCTACAGGAGCTATACTGCAACATCATTCTGTCTTTTATCTTATTTGGTTTCGCATTTTTGCCACTACTCTATGCATCTTCCAAAAAAAAAATGTTTGACCTGTAACTTAAAAAAAAACATTACCCCTTTTGCATGCCTCAACCAGTTGATCTACCAAACAAAAGTGCCGGGCCCTCTACAAGGAGCTTACCAGCAGTATCCTTCTGCGCTCCTCCCAATGATCTGATTTCTGGATAGGAAGATTCGGCTGTGCTCCTGCCCTCTGGGACCCTCGAGGTTGGACAATTGGTTTCTCAGGGTGGCCTGCACCAGTTGTCAGTGCCACACCTTGGTGAATTTTTTTCCGGAGGTAAACGAGGAGCTGACCGGGTCATGGACGGCACCTTTATTGCCAGAAACTGATTTGCGCTCCTCCTCCCCACCCCCTTCGACAATGGTGCAGCAAGGGAATATACCTGGGTCTCCCTGATGGAGAGGTCAGAAGCAAACACCACAGCCAGTCCTATGTTCCACATCGCTGCCCATCGATTCATCTGAAGGGACGCATACTTTCATGTGTCAATCCTTCCACACCACTATTTCTATGATTTGCCTTTGAAGGACATGGATTTCAGTACAAGGTCCTACTCTACAGGATGTCCCTCTCCCACTGTGTCTTCACAAAAGTTGTGAAGTGGGCTCATGTTCCTCTCAGATAGCAAAGTGTTTCGATCCTTATCTATCCCAACAACTGCCATCTCAACCAGGCACCTCAATCGTGCCACCCAAAGTAACACCGGCTTGTCTCCAAACCTTCACCCCATGGTCAGACCTTGTGTTTCTTCGGGCAGGAGTGCCCTGAAGCAGGTCTCCAGACATGCTGTGGTACATCACTGGCTGGGGTGCCACGTACAATAGGCAAGCAGTGTCTGGGGTGTGGACAGGCCCTAACTGCAGTGGCATATCAATCTTAGAGTTGTTAGCAGTGCACCTTGCCCGAACCATCTCAAAGATCTCAAACAAGCACATACTGATCTGTACAGAAAACACTACAACTGTTGCGTACATCAACCAACAAAGTAGTCTGCACTCTCTGACACAACTCACCCACCACCTCCTCCTCTAGAGTGAGAAACATCTGAGGTTGCTTAGTGCTATTCATATTCTGGGTCTGCTCAACGGCATGCGGCTGACGGGCTATCACAAGCTGTGCTACTGGGTGAATGGAGACTTCAGCCCCAGACGGTTCAGCTGATCATTTTATAATTATTATGACCTATGTGACCGCACTAATTTGACATTTCAGCTCAATGCAATCAATACCTGAGTTCAGCAAATGTCATCACAATTAAAGTCTGCAAATGTCGGTATCCAAACAGTAACTTATGTAATGTAGGGGGAAAATACTATAGATGTCAATGGCTAACATCAGCCATTTGTTTACAGACAGCTTTTTTGAAATATATTATGTGTTCATGAAATTTATAACAACATGTGGGTGAATTATTTATGGGAGAATTGTTATTTTGGGGTGAATTATCCCTTAAATCAGGGCTTTACTGAGATTGAGTTGAAATAAAACACTGAGAGGTTGAAATGACTCTTTCAGCCTATCCTTTTCCATGTTCGGCTTATTTTAGGAAATTGCAGCCTTGCAGGACAACCTCAGCCCTGAATGGAAAGAATGTGCCTTGTGAAACAATACCAAGTTAATCTCCTCAAATATACGGCTGAGGAATATATGTGCTGGAAGGACATCAGAGGCAGTCATAGAGCTTAGGCTGTGACTGATTGGTCACTGTGTGCCACAAGCACTCGGTTTGTGAGAACGGCCACTTGACTTTAGTGTTTACTGAACTTCACTCTGACAAAGCAGTGTCAGAATGTTGATGCAGAAACATATTATGACTCATATTCGACTAGGAGACTGGTTTGTTATGTTCTGAAAGATGCATAAGAAGCAGAGGATTTTCATATTTTAATCATTCAGAATCACAAGAACTTCCTCAGGTTTCCTCTGGCGGAAAAGCTTACACATTTTAGGCTCTTCTTTTTAGCCTGGCCTTAGCTGCTTCTGACTCAACACTGACTCCAGGACTTGTGTGTCAAGTATTACCTCAATGATTGGATAATTCTGACTAAATCAGAGGCTTTGGTGACTCAGCACTGACACCTTGTTCTCAATCACATTCAAAGGCTGGCTATCAGACTAACCATACGCTACATTAGCATCACATTTACTAGGTAGAAACCCAAAATTGATGCTTCAAAAACCACAGAACACAAACACTATAATATGTTTTTATCATGCTTCAAAATATGCTTATATTTGCATATTTTTCTCACATGATTTTGTTTCATAGGAAATGTATTTACATTCTGCAGATTACCATTGTATTTGGTTTATGTGGTTTTTGGCGTGCCATCTTTTGGGTTAATAGCCATTTGCATTATATAAACTTAAAGAGATTATTTTTAAATACACCCCCACACCTCTATGGTGTGACATAACTTTCATAACACGTCCAAATGTTTACACAAGGTAATAAGGCAGAACTATTATTCTTGTTGTAGTGTTGTTGCCGGTGCCATGTTCTGGAAACACTGTGTTTCATTGTGAAACTTTGTTTGTGCTTCCAAAAAAGGATACAACTAGAAATCAGCAGTTCTAGAACAGTTCAACTACATTGTACTTATTTTTTGGTGTAAGTACCTAGTAGTTAAGGACACCTAATATAAAGTTTGACCAAACCTGGCAAACAGTGCGGTAAATGGGACAAAACTGCTATTTTTAATTATAATATCTGAATAGTTTGGCTACTAAGGACAAAACTGGTCACTAGATTCAGAGCACTATATAGAGTCAAACAGTAGCAAATCGGTCAATTTGAATTTAGTCTAAAAAATGCAATATTTTACTTTAAACAAAACTTTGAAAAGTATCCAAAAAGTCCAATCAAAGCTGAGGACACCAAGTTCTCATTATATATATTCATTTTAGACACAAAATCACTAAATCTGAAAAAAAATTGGGCTTTTCACAGGTTATCAACAAACAGTGTTAGCTGATAGGTTATGTTTGCTTAAACTCTTAGCATGCTTTTGTGTGCTCATCCTCACCTTGGAAGCTCTCTATGTGGAATATTTAGTATACCTTAAGTACTTAAATGCTTTGTGATATTCACAAGAATCACATGAAAGAAGGCAATGTTTCAAATAAACCAAAAAACAGCAGCCTGCATTTCAGCTTTCTTACTGAATGCAAATTGCAGATGATTAGCCCTTTTAAAATAAGCAGACTTGTGTAGAGAAATCAACTCACACCATCCAATGAAGAGGAAGACCCATTTTCGAAGCTTGTCCGTGGAATATGTCATCACAATAGCCGTGTGAAGATAGCAGCCCTCGACAAACATCCAGAAAAAATTGGTCACCACAAAGTAATTATAGATTGTTGTAATAAGACGACACCAGGGCTGTACAGAGAGAAAGGGACGGGTGTTAATTGAGGTGAATATAGGGATGTTTTACAACACTGCAAACCTTTTACAGACTTGATGCTAAATAAAACCTTTCATAGGTCATAAAACAACCTCACAATCTCAGGTTCTTCAAACATTTTAAAACGTGTTTTATAAGGTGCTATAACTAGAACTCAAGGAAACAGCATCTAGCAGTTTTGGGGGTTTTTATGAGTGTACACTCTCAGAAAAGGTATAAGCTATCACTGAGGCAGTACCGTAAGCTAAAAGTGACATTTTGTACCTTATTTACCCCTAAATGGTATATGTTAGAATTTTGAAATGCCATTCGTCAAAGCTATTTATCTATTTTTCAGATAAATCTCTTAGCTTTAAAAGACACTCCTTCTCATGTCTCTATAAATGAACACATTGTCCCTTTGTTCTTCAGTAAAGCTTTTGAAAACAGTCATTTTTAATGATTTACAAAATGAAATAAGTTTGACTTTTGATCTCTTTTCTTCACTGTCAATTACTTTGTCGAGAATCGGGAAGACTCTAAAGAGACACTATATACCAGCAGACTAAAATAAAAATTTCTCTATGTTTTACAGAGAAAGAAAAAAACCTGTGCAATACCTTCAGTGATACAGTAATACAATATTGGTGAGAAACCTGTAAATGTTAGAAACCTACTGATGGGTTTACATACTAATAGGCTGATAAGGAAGTTTAGAAGTGTTTCATACCTCATTCGTCTCATAAATGTTTTCGTCAATCAGCTGAAGCAAAAACCACATTACATTCCTCAAAATGAAAGTCGTAATTAAGTTCCAGTGGATTATGTTATGAAGGCATCGGATGCTCCTTGAATTTAAAAGATAAATCAATGAAACAATCATTTCAGCAATTACACTGTGACACAGTTTTAGCATTGCATGAGCTGATTAAGGACTTACATATGCATGAATATGAAACTGTGCATAGAGGAGCCAGAGACAGGGTTCGCAACACGTATTCAAGGAAATGTAACACTTTCTACTGAAGCCTGCACATTTAAAGATTATGTGTTCAGTGTATTTTTCATGCATTCATTTCACCTGGAAATAGTCGCGTGGAAATACTGTGGCTGTGGTGCTATCAGAATTCTGCTGTTTGCACATCAACAGCCTTAGGTCATGCAAAAGAGCAAGAAACTGTGAATATATGATTCTCAGTAGAATCAAAGTTTCCTCCGTTTTCATAATATATCATTTTTTCCATCGTTAAATTTAATTTTCATGCATTCCTTAACTTGAAAGAGCCTCAGCGCAAGGTATTATTTACACACTACACTCTCAGAAATAAAGATACAGAAGCTGTTACTGGAGTGGTGCCTCTTTTGTACCTGTAAGATTCAAATAAGGTTTAAAATAGTTCAAATGCCTCACACTCTGGCCATCTCAATAAACATTAAAAAGGCCTGAAACTCTGCACGCTGATGCACTTCAGCCTTCATCCAGCGTATCAGGTGAGGTGATGCATTTTTATCTCTTTTGGACAAGAAGTGCCTTGGATTCTTTTTTTTTATTTCAAAGTCAACCAAAGAGCGCCTTCTGGGATTACTTCACAAGGTCCTTAATCAGCAAGTAGCGCTTAAAGACGTCTCCTACGATCAAATATGTACACTTTAAGTACTAATGTGTACCTTTGGAGAGCCAAAACAGAGACTTTAGGTACAAAATGTACCTTCTGAAAAAGTACAGCCTCGGTGACAGCTTTTATGCTTTATGTCTGAGCGTATAGTGCTGAAAACACACCAACACACTTACCTCAAGCACAGAAAGAGAATGAAGGCGATAACGAGAGCTCCGACTGATATACAGTGGCCGAAGTAGTTGATGATAAGGGCTATCTTGTAGTGCATGGGGTACTTCCTCTGTAAGAAAAAAAAAGAAACTCAGTGTCCTGACATATGCAATGATAAAAAATGACGGTAATTATGCCACAAATCAATAGTTGTTACTCAGTGACCAATATTTTATAGAAGCTTCCAAAAGACTAGAAACAGATTAATCTCTATATTTCTCACGAGTCTCTAAACGAGGTCAGAAAACTGTGACACAGCACTGAAAGGCATCCCGTTGTCCTTTTGCATAACGCTTGCACGCAGAAGTCATGTGCAGTGAGAAGTAAGACTCAGAAATCAGTTACACAGAAAGAAAGAACGAAAAATTAATGTCCAGGTCTGGTTTTATTGCACATTTACTCACCTTTTCCTCTAAAATGGGCTCACAGTTGGAGTAGTTACTTTTCAGCGCCCACGTGCCATTGTCCAGACACTCTCTGTATGCAATTCCTGCAGAGAGAAGAATGAAAGTGGAGTTCATAAAGACCAGAAAAGTGCCTTTTACTTTTACTGTGAATCTCCTGAAATATTTGATTGTTCAGTTAAATTAACTGGGTAATCAAAAAGTGCTGTGAAGAAAAGTCCGAATGCACATGTATAATAAAAAAACAGCTTGATGGAACGGACTCATTTCAAGGGCTGCTGGCTCGGTCTAAAGTAAACCTTACAGTTAAGAGTTCACCTATTTGATATGTTGTTTTCCATTTGGGTACTTGAACATGTAATATGCAAACGCACAGAAGGATTCGCTTCATTTTGTATTCATAGGTGTTCTTTTGAATATCTCAATAAATCCAGCATGCTTCAATTGTCTTGCTTTGCATTTCCGTTTTTTCCCACTTCATGAAAAATTCTCTTTTCCAAGCTAGAACTTAAATAGAAGAGATAATGTATTATGACAAGTTTAATAGAGACTTCAGAATTCACAAACAGGCTATTTTTATCCATCCAGAATGAAGTCACTTCTTATAAATATTTTTTAGCTCGTTTCCCAAGAACTATTATGATTGATTGATTGATAGATTGATTGATTGATCAGTTGGTTGACTCATTCACTAATTTATCAATTTGCAAACATATCAAATTATTTCATCATAGCAAAGCAATATACACTATTTATGGCAAAAGCACTGGTTGATATAGTGCCTAAATTATTTGTTATTTCATAAAACAAACATAAGACCTGTCACTCGTCAACCAACTGTCAGAAAAAATTGAAACAGCCTGCAACTAACACCCAGATCCAGAAACAGTCCTCTTACTCCAGAGGAGCATGATTTTCCTGTAATCTTTGTATTAATGTAAATTTGTAACTGTATTAAGCAATGGCAATTAAGTTTTCAGTTTGGTGCATTTATTTGTTATTGACGTGGGGAATTAGAAAAACGTCAGTCCTCTAAAACGATTACCTCAATGCATTAATAAATCAAAAATGATATGGAGTGTAAATAAATGCAGAAAATAAATAAAACATGTAAATATAATGAAGACCGGGTTTCAGTGAAATATTTCATTATTCTGTGTGTACTTTGGGTTCTTTCTGTGGATTATGAGATTGTAGGATTTGACAGCATCTGTCCGTGTAAAAACAAACAAATGGGTTTTGAGTCACAGCGTCCCTCTTCCTGTCTGGTCTCACGGCATTACCGTATCTTTGTGTGCTTTTTAGCGAGCCACTGAATGCATACCAATAAGTATATCAGAGCAGTTTCCAAAAGAAATGAACCCTACAGACAGTAAAACTATGACACCTTTTATTCATTTTCACACAGATTTACAGCGTTAATAAAGTGTCGTTTTTGCACAATTACTTGAAGAATATCATGTCATTACTTTAAAACAACAGCTTCATATCTATTGGTGTTCACTGGCAATAGGTCACGTGATACAGCGTTGGAAATCCCGTGTAAAACAATTCAACAGAAGAATCTTCAAATCTGCATGAAAGGCAGATGAAATGACACCTTTGCATGAACAAATGCCTTTTGATATTAGTTTCGTATTTCTTAACACTATCGGGTAGGTTTAGGATTGGATTTGGTGCAGAGCGTATTCCCAACATGATGGAGGATTAACTACTAGCGTCAGTCTCAGGATATCTGAATTCTGAACGTCGCAATATGGAACTGAAACAACGTAATAAAAACACAGCAATACACACCTATGTCAATGTAATAAAAATGTGCCAGGGTCACGTATTGAACCCGTTTTAGTGGACATTTTTGCTTGAAACTAAGGTAAGGTACATAAAATGCTGTTGCACAAAAAGTGCACAGAGGTACATATTTTTTCTCATCAAACCAGCTTGCCCTCTTTCATTTGTTTAAAAGGGTCAAAAGGATGAGGGTATGAGAAATCAATTTTCATAAAATTTACTTCATCTTTTGAAGCATAGGAGGACTTTAAAAAACATCCTGTGAGTTTCATACTGTAGCTTAAAAAGCCATTTACTCAACCAAGCTCCAAAATGGCTGATTTGGATATCGTGTTATCCGGCACCCACTGTACTTAGTTGCTTTGTTCACACCACCAGCAAACCTTTTGCTGTATATGGAATTAGTGGTGTGCTGTGGATATAAGGATAATTGGACATACCTTTAGAAATGATCACAGATGATATGGGTGTTAAAGACGTTACATTCTCCTGATGCAGAATTATGAACTATATGAATTACAGCTGTGCTAGTCATTTAAATCATTCACCAAATATCTGTCAATGTAAAGAGATGACACATTCATACACCCATATATTCATGTCTTTGTTTACAGACAAATCATAAAAAAGAGTGAAATTGCACCATAAATTCTCTGTCCTGTCTTGTTTGCACTCGAGATGGACAACATTTGAGCGCCACCGTCACTAATATTAAAATGCCTTTGTAAAATGCCTGCTGAAGTATTTTTGTGGTATATTTGCCACAAAAAAAGTGATAAATCAAAAGTAATTATTCAAAACTTCAACCATGCAGATCATAAAGTCAGTATTCATGTTGCTTCTTTGCATATTTAGTGGAGATGAGGTGAAAAGTATCCTAAGCTGTGACTGATTACGCTTACATGTCCTGTTAAAAAACGAAAAGAAAAGAAAAAAAGATGAGACTGGTATGAAACCGATTAACATTTGAAAGGCAAAAATTACAGAAATTATAATTAAGGATAATTGAATTAAGGAGCTTGTTGATAGTCTGTGAAACTGGATGGTTAAGCTCAAAATCAATGGTAATTATGTTTTTTTTTTACAGTTTATTTTACTGAAACCATCTCTGATATCTGAGTCAAGCCTAATAATAGAAGTAGACTTGTCCAGAGCTGAAACTGTAACCATAGTGAGCTAGATTTCAGTATATCTGACCCTTTCTGGTACAAAAGACTCTCAGATGTGTACACATTTACATTTAGGCATTTTGCAGACACTTTTATCCAAAATGATTTACAATTGGGGAATACATTAAGCGATTCATCTTAAAGAGGCAAACAGACAGAGGAATTGCTCGTAATACCAGCCTCAGGCACTGTTTGAATAAGTACAAACTGCAAAGGGAAAGGAATAAATAAATAAAGAGAGAGCACTGCAGTAGTCAAGCATAGAAATGACAAGAACCTGGACAAGAAGTTGTGCAGCATGCTCTGTAAGAAAGGGCTTGATCTTTCTGATGTTTTGTAATGCAGATCTGGAAGATTGAGCGGTCTTTGCAACGTGCTCTTTGAAGGTCAGCTGGACGTCAAAGATTACACCAAGATTTCTGACCGAAGTTGATTGGGTAATTGTAGAGGAATCTAGCTGGATGGTGAAGTCGTGCTGTACAGCTTGTGTGGAAGGGAAGACAAGAAGCTCAGTCTTGGCCAGGTTGAGCTGCAGGTGATGATCTTTCATCCATGCCGGGAGTCCAGGCAGCTGCCGTTGGATCATTTAGTTGAAATAAGAGGTCGAGCTGCGTGTCATCAGTGTAGCAGTGGTAGGAGAAGCCATGTGCCTGTATGATAGGATTTAGTGATGTAGTATACGTGGAGAAGAGGAGGGTTCCAAGAAAAGATCCCTGAGGAACACCAGTCTCCAGTTAACCGCCCTGAAAGACCTACCAGTGAGATTTAAACCAGCTAAATGAGAGTAGAGCAGTCTCTGATGAGTGGCCACTTCTAAAACCTGACTGGTTAACGTCCAGTTTGTTGTTCTATGAAACAAACAATGATACCTGGTTGAAAACAGCTCATTCAAGTTTTTTTAGCTACGAATGGATGGCGAGAGACAGGTCTGTAGTTTTCTATAAGAGAAGTGTTTAATGTAGGTTTTTTTAGCAGTGAGGTTACCAGCGCCTGCTTGAATGCAGTGGAGAAAGTGCCTGTGAGGAGAGATGTGTTGATGATGTGTGTGAGTGCTGGTAAGAGTGTGGGAGAGATTGCTTGGAGAAGTGCGATGGGATTGGGTCCAGAGGGCATGTTGTAGGATGGCTGGAAAGAAGAAGTTTGGATACTTCAGCCTCAGGGGACAGAAGGAGAAGAGTGGATGTGACTGATTAGAGGTTCTGTGTGTGGGGCTTACAACTGACTGCTGATTGTTCTGGGTTTATCAGAAAAAAATGGCAAAATCATCAGCTGTTTAGAAGTGGTGAGAGGAGGTGGAGGAGAACAGAGGTTGGTGTTATGTATGTATATTAGAGACTGTAGTTGCTACACATCATATTACAAGAACAAATACCAGAAGAGCCAGACCAAAGTGAAGAGAAAGCTGTAGATTTAATGCTAAGTATTGCAATTATTCACTTGCTTGATCCCAAAATCATGTTAGATCTGGCAGCAAACACTATGGTCCAGTAAGATGATTGCAAATCCTCTGATGCATTCAGTCTATCGAAAGAAAATCACAAAATCACTTTAGCAAAATTTTCCAGCATCCCGGAAAATTAATGATTGACAGATAAACAGTTTTGCGTTCAGTTTAACAGCAATGCAGAGGGAACATTCACCCAAACTGAGTATATGCATTTTAAACACCTACATTATGTTCTTTCTTCACCCATATACATGCAAGTCCCTGAATACGTGTGGTTTTATGCCGAATTTAATTAAACTGCTCGGGTCATAGTATGACCCATTTCGGGGGTGACAAAATTACGATTTAAAATCGATTTAAAGATAAATAAATATATATTAGAACTTCAGCTAGTTCAACTGCTTCATGACCCCTCACCATCTAGTTTTGACATCCTTCGGGGGATCAAGCCTTCTTTATAGAACTTCTTTATTTATCAGAGACACAAACCCTGACCCCAATTCGCTCCCAGCAGTCCTAGATCAATTTAGATTAGTTTGTTTAGTTTGATTAAATGCATCAAAAGATTTATGATGGTGGTGTTCGAACTGGTAACCCAGATCATTCTTGAGAAAACAGGATAAGCCTTATACAGTAGAAGTCTTGTTTCTGCCATCTAAAACTGTTTTAAACGCATTCAAACAGCTGCAGAGTAGTCTGTTCTATACATTATTTTCCTTGTTTCAGTATTCGATATCCCAGGAATGTGATATTGAGTCAACTTCTGCATCAATAAACCTCTAAGTTAATTAATAAGTAAGGTGCTAAGATTAGGTATTGTTGTAGAATTAAAGGATCTAAAATATGCACATTAATATGTGGTTTATTAAGCACTAGTCAATATGCTAGTAATGTGCATGCTAAAAAAGCAAATATACATTTATATTTAACCATCTTTTTGGTCTGAGTGTTAAAAGATGAGGTCTGCAGGCATCTATATGGACTCCGAATGGTCTCGCTTTAGAGCTCTCGTTGCCTTCAGCCAATCAGATAAACATGCAGCTCTCTTATTTAGTCTCGGAGTGGGATTTATGACTCAGGTGTCTGACTCCAATTACTGTTATTATCAATGAATCAATCATTTTTATTTATATAGCGCTTTTAACAACACAGATTGTGTTAAAGCACCGAACCGTATAAAATAGAAGAGTACAATGATAGAAATGTATAATGACGAGATTGAACAATTTGTTATTAAATGCAGAGGCGGTCTCTGTAATCAATTCGACGATAATCTCTAGAAATTAACTGTCCCCAACAAAGCAAGCCAGCGGCAAGGGTGTAATAAATGATTAATCATCCCCATATTAAATCATATTACATGGTTTATTACATGGCTACTTGCCACATAAGTAAGTAATTTGGCAAGAAATATTAAGTTGATTTATTTTATTAGCTCTTCCAATGCATCCATGAGGAAAAAGCTGTTCTTAACAAGCAGCTTTGACCCTAGACAAACTTTAAGAAAGAAACAGACAAATCCCCAGATGAGCACTCAACACACAGGACTGCTATTGTTGAAAGTCATTATCTGGATTGTGGGAATAATTTCTCTGACCCAGAGGTGCAGCAGCAAGATGAAAGATCAGAGCTGGCGCCACAGTTTTCCTTGATCTTTAGACAAGTAGGAGTAACATCTCTTGACAAAAAATGTTTCTTAAAATGGTTTAAACAAGAATTCAATCTATGCAATATGCCGCTTTCATTGAACTGTATCCATTCAAAATAAAGGATGCATCACGTAAACAGAGTGTTCAAAAATGGTACAGGATTTACGCTAACCTATGTATAAAGTAAAATACGTTCCTGTAAAAGTGAAGCAGCTAGCATCAATCAAGCTGTTATATGCTTTTGACAATCAGAATCAGCTTTATTCGCCAGGTGTGTGCAAACACATGGAAATTTGTGCTTTTTTAAGGTCTATAAAATGAAGAGATCATTGTACTGTAAGAATGGCCTACAACTCCTCATTCCTCAAGGTAAAAATAGCTTTGAACCAGGTTCAACGGCCTACGTGTGAGCGTGTGATGTCACACAGGCCTAAAATACATTTGCATATGACTCTCACTTTAAAAAGACAGATGCTCGCTTTTACATCATTACATGCTTAGCCTTTTTTTTTTTTTTTTTTTTTTACTGACCTCGATAGATCATTTCCTTAAAACATACCCAAACCTTCACTGCGGTATTAAAAAAACTGAGATAAAGGAGTCAGCATTTGTCTGCTGGGGAGAGGTATAAAGAAACACTTCTTCCGAAAACCAAATATGGGGGAGTACAGAGGCTCTTGAAATACATTTTGAACAATTAACCTGACTGAACTCACTGCTCTATAACAACGGTCTGCCTACTAAACCGAGTACAACATAGCAAGAGCGTGCACTGATTTTACCATGCTTAAGAAATGTTGTTGAGCATAACATCTAAAAATAATTCAGGGGACCTGCTACAACTTAAATAAATGCATGGTTGCCAAATAAAAATTAGAATTTATTAATTTAATTAAACCTCTTAAGTTGCCAGCTTTATTTTAGATCGTCGCATGATTTATTGTGTGCAATGTAACTTAATAAAACTGCCTCATTCATTTGGAAACTGGGCAGTAGATTTCTAGTTCCTGGAAACCTCGGCATAATATTGGATGAAGAGAAAATAAAATAAATGAAGTGCTGTTTTGTGCTGCTAGTGTTTAATGCTAACGTTTAAAAGAATATCTGTCGATTTCAATGTATTGTGGCTACTGCTGTGCTGAAGATTATACTGCATGGAGGCAAACGCATTGACTCTGTGAGTGATGGAGCAACTTTTTTTCAACAAAATCAATTTGTTTTTGCTGCAAATTATCATGTTCCTCTTGCTCAGTGCAGTTTGTAAGCTGAACGTAATTTGATGCAAACGGTTGTGTTTTTCGTTATTTTTTTAGAGCGCCGATCACAAAGAACGTACAAGTTTGTCTGCATTATTCCGGTTTGAAACTGCAAAAGCAGCGCTAACTCTGCTCATCAACTCTGCCTTTACACGCCGCTTCTCTGCACAAGACTTCTCTACCGTCACGGAGAGAGTGGCTTCATGGCTAAAAAAGCTAATGACCCACTTATTACCTGAGGTCACCGACAGAGGTCACCCAGTGATTATCAGAAATAACAGTCATGGTTAACACATAACATTAACAGCTCTGAGAAGTATTCATTTTGTGTTCCCTGCGGAAAGAAAACATCAAGCACATCTAGGATGGCCTGAGAGTGATCTATGCTTACCATAAAGACCGCCCATCTTATCATGTGTTTTACCAGAAGGTTTTATTGCTACACACACGTCGGACGAGTAGAAGGTTGTAGCCTGGATATAAGTGTTGTTTACGGCAGACCTATGCTTGAAGTGCTGAAGCGTGCATTACAATATGTTGCAACCACTTTCATTACCATATTTTATCCAAACATGTCGCCTCGCATGAGTTTAACCCATGTGGCTCCGGCGTATCTCCAGGGCAGAGGCAGGGTGTTCCTCAAGAAGTCCTCACAGATTTGTTTATTTATTTATTTTGTATGAATAAAATGCTAAATCATGTCCCAGTTACACGTTTTTGTCACTTTTCCCTGGTTTAATAAACATTACTTATTACATTTGTATTTTGTGTTTTTATATTATTAACGTGATTAACTGATAATTTATCGTAATTAATATTTTTTTCATTTATTACAAAATAATAACTCAATTGAAACGTATTATTATTATTGATGCTCCACTTTTCTTTTTAACTGTAATTATTTTCAGATCATCAGTCATGAAATGCTAATTGCTCGCTAAAAAAAATTAGCCCATTTCAGGTTTAACAAAGAGCTGATATCTAAGGGATATTGGTATTTATGTTGCATGTTTTAAATATTATCATCTACCATATCTGTTTGGATTATTTTCACTTGACTTCCCTTTTTTTTTTTTCTTTTTTTTTTACTTATCTTCACTTCCTCATCCCTGCTGTGTTATTGCGATATTGCCGCATCTCACTGATTTTCTCTCATTCGTTCTTAATTAAACCTCACTAAATCCACCCCATGCTTTAGAGGATCTGTTAAAGCTCGGTGGGCTCAGGGGAGGCAAGAGAGACACATTTATACACTTATTAATGTCATACGTTGAAATGTTTTAGTTGTTGAGTTTTCCGAAGAGGCCCTTAATTGCCTCTTCTGAGGAAATGCACCTGTCCCAGGATTAAAATACACTGATAACAGGAATATGTTTTTCCTACAATGTGGCTTTCTATGCAAACTCTAGTAAGCGTAGGAAAGACGAATACTTCTAACAATCAATCCATATCCTTTTTAGCAACAAGTGGAATGCTAAAAGGAGCCAAGCATTCATGACAAATAATGAAACAGAATTAGCAGATTGTAGTTTTTTTAGTAATGGAAGGGCTGCCGAGTACCTTAAAGGCTGCTTGGTTTCTTAATGACACACCGGGGATTGAATTCTGCACAAAACAATGACTCGGTAAAGAACACGGACATAGATGAAGATTTTAGAATAACGAATGCGCCATTATCTAGCACAAATGAGGAGGACATCTTTGAAAGATGCCCAAATCTCTTTACCAACATCTTCTGCTGCCATTTATATTTATTAAGCAAACTGGAAATTGGCAGTACTTAACATCTTACCTGAGTCTGGAGTTTAGCACAATCTATTCATTATTTTGAGTGCTGCCTGTATCCAGTAAATAGCAGATGAACACACACACACACACACACACACACACGCATAGAATTTAAACCTATGGTTGCTTGATGGATTCTGATGAAATGTTTTGAGATGCTGCACTTCCATAAATCTCATTAGCAATGTGCTTACAACTTAAAAGCTGGCCTTCTTTCAACAAAACCGGAATCAAAAATGACAAGACAAATAACACTAGCGCGTTCGATATTAAAATCCATCCACTTTATGTGCTGAAGGTGGATGTCTTGTTACGGGAATGTTACTGATACACACAGTGGTCAAAAAAGAAGGGTAAACGAGCAGTTCACAATTGAAAAACACATCTTTATTCACCCTCATCTCCTTCATGTTCATGTTATTTTTTTCTGTGGACAACAATAAGGTTCTGTCAGTAATAAATAATTGGTACAAATAAGTAACTCAATATTATAGTGCTAACTATTATTCCAATAACTAATGCTGGACAAATTAACATTTTAACCACTACTAATAAGTGCATTAATGTACTACAGTGGTATGCAAAAATAACGGCCCTATAGAAGGAAACAAGATGCATTAAGAGCCGGGGGGTGAAAACTTTTGAACAGGATGATATTATTTATTTTTTTCCATATAGTACTGCCCTTTAGAAGCAACAGAAGGTACTTGCATGCTCTTAATGCATCTTGTTTGCCTCTGGAGCATCAGTGGATGTTTTAAGCTTGTTTAATAGAGTCCTTAAACTGTCCTCAGTGTGAAAGGATAGATCTCGATATCATACAGTCACTGTTGGAAAGGGTTCAAATGTGCAAAAGATGCTGGAAAACTGAATAATCTGAAGAACGGTGCTCAGTTTAACTGTTCAGAGCACACAGTTATTAACAACCAAGGGTTAATGATTTTTGCATGTTGACTTACATGCAAACATCTTTTGTGTAAAATACCTGCATTTGGTATAATCTCTCTTATTTTGTTAAGATTCTTCACATTTTCACACATTCATAAGCACTTATGGTTAATGTATCAGTCCCCTTACACAGCTATTTAATTTCAGGACCACAATTTTAACTCAAACAGCCCAAGTTAATCCAGCATCTGCCGGTGCAAGATAAACTAGAAAATCAAGTGAAAATCAATCAAGCAAGTAATCATTTTCTGGTAGGCTAAAACTAGTTCATATAAATGGCTGAAGTCATTAATTTTGGAGATAATATGGCAGCTTTATGCAAGACAAATGATCAGAATAGTCTGCAATGGGTCACAATGTAAAATAAACTGACATTTCAAATTTATAAAATATAATAATAATAATATACATGTGATAAAATACATAGACACAGAGGATAAAGAACAGACGTCCCACTTTGCAGTGTGCATCAAATTAAATTGACAAAAATGATTTTGTATCCACAGAAAGCATATTAAACGCAAGTAAAAAGCCTACTTTAATGTTTCATATAATTAATCTGTGAAATAAGCTGTTAAAATATTCCTAAAATAATGCTTCATTGTCATTCTGCATAAAAGATTAACAGGTAATTATGTAAAAATAAAATAGCCATATTTTTAGCTCTACTTAAAATATTCAAAAGAAAAAGTAATCATACACAATTTTGTATAAGAAGAAAATGTTTAAAAGGATAACTAATTTGTAATCCATGCGGTTCCCATCATAGCAGAAGTCACATTAACTACGAATTTATTAATACTAATATTAATATGAAAGTGTTGGGATATTTTGCTTAATTTGACTGTTTGGTGGCTTAGGTGTCGATTTCCGTTCAGCAGGATGGTTTCAAGACTAATAATTGTGAATATGCTTAAAGGTTGGCTGCAAATGAACCTTAATGGTAGAGAAAATCTAACCAGGAGATGAGAAAGGCTGTATAAATATAGCCGTCGTTATCAGCTCAATCTATTTTTATATTTTCTTCTCACCAGCAGCTCTATCATGGGACTGTAGTAATTCTGTCAAAGCCCGGGAGCTTAAGCCACCTCAGACTGTGCCTGATCCACATTCAAACCTGTAAAAAAGGATGTAGATTTCGTATAAACACAATTTTCGCTGTCACATGTGAGCGTGGCGTAGATAAACGCCGCTTGCTTAATGCGGGTTAGTCATTTAGCAGATTTAGATTAGTGCGGCGATTTAAATGCAGTCATTGACGGCTCGGTTACTGGACGTCGTCGAAGTCAAGATAAACATGCTGTTATATGCTTTAGCGCTCATTAGGCAATGGAGCAAAGTCAAACAGAAATCAGTTACGCCCCGATGTGCACGTGGGCATCTTTGTCATTCTAAAGCAGCTTGAGCCGTCAAATCAAGTCACCTTCATTTCTATAGCGCTTCATGCAACGCAGATCGTCTCTTTCTTCATGCGTCTTCCGTTAGCAACAAGCCCCTGCAAGCTTTCACGACTGCGGTTGCCAGACGCCAAGACTTGAAACGCTGAGGTCCGAGCTTTTTCTTTTAAATTAATACATTTTCTGCTTAGTTGTTTACTTAATCATCTCGATCTGGGAATCGCGCGCATGTTCTCTCTCTCTCTCTCTGCATTACGGAAAAGGCAAACATGTCAGTTAAAGTTTAGCTATCTCTAATGCGACTTTCCGCTCACATAACACAGCCAGTCTGTCCTCTTTCATAAGGCTGTTTGGGCTGTTCGCCGTGACTACATTTTGCGACAAAATCGACCTGTGCTTAGATGAAATTGCAGTGATTTTGCTAAAATGTTAAAAAGGGTACCACTTTACACTAGCTGTTTTTACATTGTACATATTTTTAAATACCTACATGCAATGACCTCTGTGATTCATTTCTTTAATTGCATTTATGATTAACTCTAAGTATGTTTCAACAACACCGTTATTACCTTACCGCATGCTTTGAGGCAGACGTCTGTGTTTTTATTACGATACTTCAGGAACATAATTCAAATATTCAGTCTCACTTAATGTTAATGCTGTATCACGCTGGATATATCCCAGACACCAAACCCAACCCTAAACCCACCCAATAGTGTTAACAAACGCCAAACTGATATAAAACCCATTTGCTGTGACATTTTAACTTCCTTATATTCAGGTTTGAGCTGTTCGTGCTTTTTCCATGGCACTCGTTCCAAAGTGCTTTCACCGCACTAAACATAAAATCGAATGCATCTGTAGTTGATATGTGACGCCACCACCATGTGTATCGGTGTTCGTGTTAAATTTGCTTTGAATGAATAACATAATATTCCCCAAGCGATTGGTTTTGTTAAGCGAAACTGTAAAGACCGTAAAGTACAGTTTTGGGGTTTTTTTTTGCAGAAACATACTTATGAGACCAGGTTAAACCAGTTGCTCTTCACCAAAGCTGAATCTCTGAAATCTCATTTGTCCTGACACTCCATGCCAGGTTCAACGTCGCTGACACTAAAGACTCCTGGCACTTGTGTGTGATGCAGTCTAACACAATATGCCAGACTGAACACGGGGAGATGATTTGCGGTGAAAAATCCCTGTCATGTAGAAGAACTACAAATGGATTGTTTAAATTTTCTCTTTTTGCGCTCCCCAGAATAAACACAGAAACACGCAGGTTTTAAACACGGCTATATCAATATGATAAATAACTCACAAATCCAACTTGAACTGATGTGTCGCGGTTGCTAAGGAGAATGTTGTACCTCTAAGGAGGTGTTAATGAAATTAGACTTCCATTGAGGTGATGTGAGCGCAGCAGGGGTTTAATTATGTTGAGAAGAAACCAGAGACTTAGCCTAGAGAAACAATCAAACCTGAGGGGTCTACGCTTCCGGAGGAGTGAAATATTTCATAGCAGCTGATTGAACTTCGACATAAACGAAACGTCTTGACCGTTTCACGTGATCGAGACAGAGGATGATGAATCTTGACGCTTTAAAATAAAGGTGTCGGAAAATAATTATTGTTCTGTTTATTCGTTTTGAAAGGCTGCTCAAATTAAAGCTGAAAACTGATGTTAGCCTTGAAAAAGGGACTGTTGCGTGCACCCCTGCCTTAAACTAGATGAGTATAACTAAAGAAAACGCATAAAGAGAATAAGAAGTTTGATTTGCATATATCAAATCCTAAAAAAAGTGTTATGCTAATTTTGTCGTGCTGCAGCTTGAAGAAAGAACGGACTTTCTGCTTGCTTGTGAAGAAGAACCTTTTATTCGAGCTTCTTCTAGCTAAACTCTTGAACGTGGGTAATTTTCAGAAATAAAACATAAACAGATAAACAACATTTCGAACAAAAAGCCGAAAAAGTCTATGAATTGGATAAGTGAAATGTACATGGAGTCAATAAACGCCCCAAAGCTTGGCAGCTATTGGTTGACATTTTATTTCACAATGTTACACAGTTTTGCTACTGTTTTTTACGTTTCTTCTTGTGTGTTTTTTGTAAATTTTGTAAATTCTACCACAATAAAAAAACACGGACTGTAGGAGCACAGTATATCTTAAATATTAAGACTTTTTCTAAGTCAAGTACACTTAAATGTCATTTTAAGTATATAGGAAGTACATAAAGTACACAAAAAGCAGACTAAAAGTATACTTTCCTATTGAAGGAGTACACTATAAAATACTTTTTTTTCTTAAGGCGTGCACAGAGTTGTTCTAATTTTGCTGCATTGTGGCTTGTTTCCATTGTGTTGTACTAATTTCATTGTTTTCATTGCTTCTTTTGTGATCATTTCTTTGTGTTGCAACTTTTGTGTCGTTGTGCACTAGAGATATGAAGGATGCAGGATATAGGTACTCAAGATTAATATGAGAACTGTGTCTGTTATGTCCCCTATATGTACTGATACATATACAGCATGTTGGGAACGTTAATCACATTTTATATAGCGCTTTACACAATACAGACCTCTTCAAAGCATTACCAGCAATATTCATCACATATAAACCTATAAAGCAGCTCTGCAGGTGACAAGAGCGTCATAACTGAGCTCGATCCGGTTCAAATGTTTGCATTCTTATCAAAATAGCTGCTCCGATTTAGCCTCCCAAACTGCGATTTGCTGTAGTTAAAGCACAAACAGGCCAAGGCAAGTATTGTGACATCAACCAAAAGAGGACAACCACGCCAAAGCCATCTATCAGAACAATAAATTAAATATTGAATATCATTAGAGGCATAGCAGGTTTGAGCGTACATTTAATAACAACACGGCCCAAGCCACGCAGTTCAATAGCTATTTGTTTAACAGTTGAACGAGGCGAAAGAAAATCCATTTAAAAGCAGTCCATTTGAAACAGGTGCGTGGAGGGCTTAAAGAGCGCCGGACGAGTATGGCAAACGTGAGACAATATAGTATTAACTACAGGGAAAAGATCAAAGCAAATGCGTGTTGGTAGATCATCACAACAAAGAGTTATACTATGTATGCTCTGATGACAGAACGTTCATAAGGGACCGTAAAAAATAAAGAGCCATCGTTAAATAGAGCTGTATATATACAAAGCACGAAGCTAAAGGGGCGCTTGGGTAAAATGTTTTATTCTGCTCTAAAGCTTGGGATATCCTTTACATCCTTTAAGGTGGTAGAAACAAATAATTAAGGAAACCATTGTTTCAGAATTCTGAACATTTTGGTGAAATAAATAAATGCTTTTTTCTATACTGAAACGTTATACTTTTGCTATACTGCTTGAGCTACAGAAATGAATTATTATTACTATTTCATTAATAATTTGACAGGGACAATGGGCCAGAATTAGCTACAGAGCTAAATTTTACCTGCTATTTACTATTTACCGTTTGTTTATTGTTTGTTATAAAATTACTATCTGCATTATATATGTATTTATTATTATACCATTCGAATAAAATGTTTCTGTCCATCTGAATGGGTGCACAGTCTAGCTGTATTCAATGAACCATAAGGCAAAGATAAAGAAAAGATCTAGAGCTAGAGGGTCTTGACATGCTAGATGTAAACGATATTCTTTGTTGTATTTTCCTCTCAAAATAAATAGAGTTCCTTTGGAATTCTTCAGCTTTTAAGAAGCGACGGTTTCTCTGGAAGTGGGAGGAACTAATGCGCGAAAGAGCATCTGATTGGCTGGTGGCAAGTCAACTGTCACGCGGTGGTTAGCATGAGAGCACGCTACGAGCACAGAGGTCAAACGAAAACGCTTTAATCTTCTCGGAAGAACGGAATAAACGATATCTTCACAGGCGGGCAGGACAACAACCACACGCACATTAAAGACGAGAACGACGGATACACAGGATCAAACTAGAGCTTAAATGCAAACGGGACATTAACGAGACACAGGTGAAGACAATGAAAATATTAACAAGAGTAGGTCACACGGAACAACAAAAAGTCCAAAGACGTGACGTCAATATACATACTGAAGTTCTGTCATTATATAATGCTAAATTAGAATGATTTTATATCATAATTCTTGATTGACTGCTGCTGTACGTCAGTGGGTAAATAGTGTAGACGAATGTGCAATGTTTTGTCAAGCGAACTCTATTATCCGTGCAGCAGAGGGAGAGTATCTGGCCTTAAAACGGATCGCTTTGAGAGACAGCGCCAGACGGCTGGATGGATCCCGCCGACCGCAGGCTTCAGACACGAGCGCCTCGGGCTGCAGCTCCGCTCGGCAGAAGAGTTCACCGACACCATGCTATTACGCATAACTTCCACGCAAGCTATAAATAACCTTTCGAGTTAGGTTCGTCTCACCGATTTGGGTTGAGTCTGAGAAAGCAAGTATGATTTTATTGACAAACGACTTCTAGATGCGCCAAACTCGATAACGTGCGTGGAGCTGGGGGTCTTCTTCTAACGCATAGCGCCGTTGAGTTGCATGTGCTGTCTGTGCCGTGTTAGCGCTCACTACACCGAAGCAATAGTGTGATTGTAACAGCGTTATCTGCCGACACGTCACTTGATGAACGACCGATGCCGCGATCGTATAAAAACTCTAACTATGCAAACAGTGAACGGAGCACGTGCTAAACTCAATAATAAAGCAGGCATCGTCGGGTCACTATGAGCAAACAGACATATTTTGCAATTTAACGTATACGTTCGGAGCTCAGCAGTGGAAGGCTTAAATTGGCCTGGGAGCCCTGCGTTCTCCTCCAATGTAGAAGTCACATCGATACACTGAACAAAGTTAGACGCTGTGCAAGCTCGCAGGAGGAAACCTCTAAGCACTGACTTGTGATCATGACTGCCGGCAGATACGAGACCTTCGGAAAAATCCATATTTAAATGCAAGCAACGCTTTTATCGTAAGTCATATTAATATGCAATGATAAAAGCGACCGCAGCTGGGAGAGAGATTATGGATCATACTGTATCCGATACTGTATGTCCGCCCCGTGTCTTCTGAACTAATGTTTTGTGATATGAACATCGTGAGGTCACGATTACATAATTATGACAATTACATAATCATGTATATGCACAACAATAACATCTTTTTTTATTAAGCGCTGATATACCGCCTCTTACAATTTGACATTTTTCAGCTGCATTTATCGCTGTCCATTTATGTCAAAAACTGAATTAATGTTTTTATTAACTATGAAATATAATCAACATCAAGAAAAACAGAAGCTGAAGTCAGCAGACAATAAATGCTCTTTAAACACTTAATAATTGGGCCGTCTTTTGTTGGGTTTCACCACTGCTATCATTGCGATGGCATTTAATGCATGAACCGTCACGAATTATTGTGTTTTCTACATATCTCCTGTTTTAGGATTACAAATAATACGCTAAATATGCAAAACGCATGCTACTGCTATGGAAAACCTCAACAAAACAGCACAACTTTTGCAACTCAGTAACATGCCATGTTATTTATTCAGACAGAAGAAGTTATGCTTGCATCAATCACTGAAACACTGAACTGTGTCAGCTTGGATGCGGTGTGTGTGTGTGTGTGTGTGTGTGTGTGTGTGCGTGTTAAGAGAACTTCACTGTCCTGCTTCATTTCATGCATTAAGGCAAAGAACATGTGGCAGGGCAGATACCACTGTCTGCAGAAGCACTAGGCTATTGGTGAGCAAACAATTAGCTAAATTATTAACATCATGTCACTTGCGTTTATAACCGCTGCGTAAACAGCTTTGAGAGAGAGAATGCCACGAGCCGTGCGCGCTCTTTAAATCCTATAAGCTGCGAAATGTTCCAAAAAACAGAAATGTACAAACATCTATTTATATCTGTGTACCTCTGCAGAGCGCGTGTTTTCTATATTTTAACTTTGATGGAAGCTCGTGAACGCAAAGGGTCGCGCCAACCTCGCGCTCGGACGTTTTTAACGAATAGGAAGCCGACGGGAGCCGCTTACTAGTGGTGTTGTATTTGACGCCGTTGATGTACTCTGGACAGGGTCGCTCAATTATCCGTCCAGAGTTGCTTCTCGGCCAGCAAGTTCCGATTTCATCCGTGGTGGCGTTACAGTAGAGACCTTAGAAGAAAATACAAGCGCTGTTGATAAATGTGCATTACAAGAGCCGAATAAAAGCAACGCGTTAACGCTAGAGGTAATCCCCACCGTCGACGCTCATCGACGCGAAAGACGAATTCTCGTATAAAGTGTCCTGAAACGCATCCATGAGAGTACAGTTGGTGTCGCCGAATTCCTCTAGGAAGAACTGAAAGAGGGACGCGTCCATGATCGCGCGCGAGTGCAGGCTCCTGAAGGTAGAAGAAGCGACGAGTCCGCCTCCCCGTCAACTTGACAACACTTCTGTCGCTTCTCGGCCGACGGCAAACGCTTCTTGAGCGCGTGAGATCCTGGGGGTCGCTCCGCGCGCGCGCGCGTCCGTTCACAGGACGGCGGTGATGTCATGATGAAGGCTCGAAGCGGCTCTAACAATATTACCTTCTGGAGACTCGTCGTCTTCGTTGCACGTTAACGATATTTTGTTGATAACGTTTGAAATGTTAATATAATCAGCACGCGCAGTTAGATCTATATATATATATATATATTTAGACGCTGACTTTTTTTTTGGGCTCTGTACGCCACCAGAGCGTATTTAAAACGAAGCAATCAAGGTGAAATTAAAGTAATTGGACAAATAAATATGCACATATATAAAATGTTAATTTTTAATATTTTGTTAAGACTACTTTGCAGGCAATGACTGCAATGACTCTGGAATTCATGGGTTTCCTCCTTTGTGATGCTTGGACTTCGATCGTTGTTTGTGAGCAAGCGAAAAGCATGCTCAATTGACTTGGCCATTGCAAAATATTTCACTTTTCATCTTAAAAACTCTTGATTGGTTGATCGTATGATCTGGGCCATTGTCTATTCGTACTATAAAGCAATTGCTGCAATTGGATGACTCTTAGCAAAGAGTGTATCTCTACACACTTCAGAATTCATCTTTGTGCTTCTGTCCTCTGTCTCATCATCACTAAACACCAGTAATCCGGTGCCACTGGAAGCCATGTTCATCCATCAACCTGCTCCAGATGATGCTGTATGCTTTGGATCAAGAGCTGTCCCAAACCTTCTTCATATTTTTTTTCTCCTGTCATTCTGGAATAAGCTTCATAAATCAGTTCAAAGAATGTTTTCCTGAAGTGTTTTGGCTTTTTTGTGTGATGTCTTATCTGGCATCGTTTTCACCATGCTGTGGACCCTCTGTATTTGCTTTTACCAAGCCCTCTCTTGATTGTAGATATTAGATTGTAGACACCATCTGGCTACTGGAGAGTTATCTTCTCTTGGCTGGATGTTGTTCTCATGGTTATCCACCACTGTTGTCCTGCGTGGGACGTCCAGTTTTTTTTTTTTTTGGTTGAAAGAACTGATTTGGTCCCTCCAAAAGCGCAACAATAATCAGTTTCACTTGCATGGAGACATCCTTTCAGCGCATGATGTTGGTTCACAGCAACAGCTTCCAAATGCAGATGGCAGGACAGTTTAGACGACAGGAAAATGTCAGTTTGTGTTGTTGGGTATATTTTGTGGGATTTTGACGCACTTCAGCTATTTTTATACTAGCAGCCCCTGGATTCACATCTTTACATTCTCCTCGACAAATTATTTTTAAAAGGGCCTACCAATTGGGCCGTTTTTGTAACGCAGATCTGGCAACCCTGGATATATTCAATATGCAGTGCGGTTCTTCTATTGCTCTTTAAAAGACTGACAAACCACTCCGCTAACCACAGAAGGTCCCTCCTGTCTCTCGTCTAGTTTTCTTCATTCTTAACATTAATTAATAACAATATTTCTAATTATAACACAAATGTCTAGTCTAGTACCTGGTTTATTACCTGGCCATTACCTGGTCATCCGAGGGCCACGTGTTATACATTTTCAAGGCTTAATCAGGTAGAATGCTGATTAATATACAATAAAGGAAATGCCAAACAGGAAATGGTGCAAAATATGGTTTTATAAGCCCTTAAAAAAATCTGATAGTGGCATAACACAGCCTAATGAACTTGAGAAAGTCTTCAGATATGTAATTGAAGTCCATATCAGTTCCTTTCTCAAAGAACATCACTAAGCAGGTTATGTGACGTCTTAGAAGTGATGTCTGATGAGTGTTAGAAGAGAAAGACAAAATCTTTTTTGTCTAATGCAATGAATAATGACTTTCTTTGAATAGATTCCTCATCTCACACAACTGTCAGATTAGGAGAATGGTTTGATGATCAGAGGTGCTGTCTTTCCACTACACTTGTTCCAGGGCATATTTTACCTTCTTTTTTTTTACGCCGAGTTCAGATGAAAAACCCTCGAGAAGTCAGCAAGCAGTTTCATGTTCTCAAAGAGCAGAAGAAGCCCGAGTGGAGCTACATAGATGGAGCGTTACATCAGTGTCGCATAATTTAGGGGATCAAACGCTTGCAAATATACAAGTGATCAGAGAGCATTTTTTAGAGCCCTGCGGCAGTTCTTCTCTCTTTTTTTGTACCCTGAAACCAATGACTGTCAAGTGTGCTTAGATTTCAAGTCTGATGTTTTTAGTTCGTGTCGTTAGTTATGTTTTGAAGTTCGTCGTTGTTCTTCTTGTCCTGCTCCTCATATTCCTGATTCCTGCCGTAATTTCCTTCAGGTGTTCGTTTCTGAAGTAATTCGTTCAAATGTATTTATAGCCCTCTTATTTTTTTCCGGTCAAGGATTTGGTAAGAAATGTCCACTGAAGACATACACTACCTGTAAAAACCAGTCTGGTTTGTGAAGCCTCTTCCTCACTCTTTCTCCCTTCTTGTGGTGAACTGATCGATTATTTAAAGCTTTTCAACACAGTGCATGGTCAAAAGGTGGAAAAGCTGCTTTCGCGTCCCGTAAGATCTCCCTTTAACGGTTTAAATTACTCTTTCATGTGTCAGGGTTGTTGTAGTCCTTACAATGTAATGATATAAGTTATAAACTGAATGAGTTATAGTTAGTAGAATGCCTAAAGAGGGCCAGCAAAACACATCACGCATCACAAACACAGCTCTTACGTGGCTCTATAAAAGTGAGCAGGCTATTTTTAATCAAAGGTCGCAAATTGTTTACCCTTATTTTAACCCATTGTCTTGTCTGTATTCTGGCAAACCTTCGAATTATAGCTTGTGTGTTTCGCCGCCCGCCAGAACACCCCCTGGGACCTACACCTCGATGCCCGTGTAAGCGACTACCAGGTAAGTTTCTAGTCTGCTTCGTGCAAACTCCTTGTTTTAGGCGCCATGAAAGTGTATTAGCTTTAAGCAGCGTTCATTGACACAGCAACGCACGCTCCGCAGCTAAAGCGCTGCAGGGCAGGTTATGTTCTGGTTTAGAAATCTAGCTTGGAGCAAAGTGACACATCTAAAATAGAGTCTCTCCGCCAGCGTCTCTCGCTCCAAATTAAAGCGTGCAACATAGTAAAATAAATTTAAAGACAAAATCGTTTGCGTTTTAGTGATGATTATTTATATAGTCATCGTCATACCATTAATCTGATAATTGCTAAGCATGCATATTAAATGAAATCTATGTAGTGCTTAACAGCAGCAAGAAAAGATGTGGATAGACAGCCTTTAGAATAACCCA